>NC_084571.2:34732500-34895000 GCF_033978685.3 Nerophis lumbriciformis | reverse complement strand
CAAAATAAGTAACATTTTCGAAAAATTAAAAAAAAAAATTAAGTTGGACAAAAATGAAAGAATACATCAAATTTAAGTACACCACACTTAAATGAAATATAAGTTAAAAAAAAGGTTACTTTGATGCAACTCAAAAAAATAGTTGCAACATTTTCGAATCCATTTTTACAAGTTTTGATGACTTTCTGTCTTTTAATTTGTTAAAACATTGTATAATTAAGCGATGAGTTAAATTAAGTTTAATAAACGTGAAAAAAGACAGCAACTTAATTGCACCAAACCTAATTAAATATATTTCATAGGTTGGTAAAACTTGCTATAAATAAGTTTGTGATAAGTTGAAGATGCAACAAAATAAGCAACATTTTCAAAAAAAAATAAAAAAAAATTAAGTTGGACAAAAATGAAATAATACATCAAATTTAAGTACACCACACCTAAATGAAATATAAGTTAAAAAATGTTACTTTTATGCAACTCAAAAAAATAGTTGCAACATTTTCCAATCCATTTTCACAAGTTTTGATAGCTTTCCGTCTTTTAATTTGTTAAAAATTTGTATAATCAAGTTAGTAATAAGTTGAAGATGCAACACAATTAGGCTTGATAAACATGAAAAAAGGCAGCGAATTAATTTCACCAAACCTAATAAAATATTTTAGAGGTTGGTGAAACTTTGTATGATTAAGTTGGTGATGAGTTGAAGATGCAACACAATTAAGTAACATTTAAAAAAAATAAAAATAAGTTGGACAAAAATGAAAGAATACATCAAATTTAAGTACACCAACCTAAAAGAAATATAAGTTAAAAAAAGGTTACTTTGATGCAACTCAAAATAATTGTTGCAACATTTTCCAATCCCTTTTCACAAGTTTTGATAACTTTCCGTCTTTTAATTTGTTAAAACTTTGTATAATAAAGTTAATAATAAGTTGAAGATGCAACACAATTAGATTTGATAAACATGAAAAAAGGCAGCAAATTAATTGCACCAGACCTAATAAAATATTTCATAGGTTGGTGAAACTTTGTATAATTAAGTTGGTGATGAGTTGAAGATGCAACAAAATTAAGTAACATTTAAAACATTTTTTTCAAAATTAAGTCGGACAAAAATGAAAGAATACATCAAATTTAAGTACACCAACCTAAAAGAAATATAAGTTAAAAAAAGGTTACTTTGATGCAACTCAAAAAAATTGTTGCAACATTTTCCAATCCATTTTCACAAGTTTTGATAACTTTCCGTCTTTTAATTTGTTAAAACTTTGTATAATAAAGTTAATAATAAGTTGAAGATGCAACAAAATTAGGTTTGATAAACATGAAAAAAGGCAGCAAATTAATTGCACCAGACCTAATAAAATATTTCATAGGTTGGTGAAACTTTGTATAATTAAGTTGGTGATGAGTTGAAGATGCAACAAAATTAAGTAACATTTAAAACATTTTTTTCAAAATTAAGTCGGACAAAAATGAAAGAATACATCAAATTTAAGTACACCAACCTAAAAGAAATATAAGTTAAAAAAAGGTTACTTTGATGCAACTCAAAAAAATTGTTGCAACATTTTCCAATCCATTTTCACAAATTTTGATAACTTTCCGTCTTTTAATTTGTTAAAACTTTGTATAATAAAGTTAATAATAAGTTGAAGATGCAACAAAATTAGGTTTGATAAACATGAAAAAAGGCAGCAAAATAATTGCACCAGACCTAATAAAATATTTCATAGGTTGGTGAAACTTTGTATAATTAAGTTGGTGATGAGTTGAAGATGCAACAAAATTAAGTAACATTTAAAACATTTTTTTCAAAATTAAGTTGGACAAAAATGAAAGAATACATCAAATTTAAGTACACCACACTTAAATGAAATATAAGTTAACAAAAAGGTTACTTTGATGCAACTCTAAAAAATAGTTGCAACATTTTCCAATCCATTTTCACAAGTTTTGATAATTTTCCGTCTTTTAATTTGTTAAAACTTTGTATAATCAAGTTAGGAATAAGTTGACGATGCAACCAAATTAGGTTTAATAAACATGAAAAAAGGCAGCTAATTATTTGCACCAGGCCTAATAAAACATATTTAATTGGTTTGTAAAACTTGGTATAATTAAGTTGGTGATAAGTTGGAGATGCAACAAAATAAGAAACATTTTCAAAAAAATAAATAAAAATAATTAAGTTGGACAAAAATGAAAGAATACATCAAATTTAAGTACACCACACCTAAATTAAATATAAGTAAAACAAAAAAGGTTACTTTGATGCAACTCAAAAAAATAGTTGCAACATTTTCCAATCCATTTTCACAAGTTTCAATAACTTTTCGTCTTTTAATCTGTTAAAACTTTGTATAATAAAGTTAGTAATAAGTTGAAGATGCAACAAAATTAGGTTTGGTAAACATGAAAAAAGACAGCAAATTAATCGCACCAGACCTAATAAAATATTTCATAGGTTGGTGAAACTTTGTATAATTAAGTTGGTGATGAGTTGAAGATGCAACAAAATTAAGTAACATTTAAAACATTTTTTTCAAAATTAAGTTGGACAAAAATGAAAGAATACATCAAATTTAAGTACACCACACCTAAATTAAATATAAGTAAAACAAAAAAGGTTACTTTGATGCAACTCCAAAAAATAGTTGCAACATTTTCCAATCCATTTTCACAGGTTTTAAAATTTTCCGTCTTTTAATTTGTTAAAACTTTGTATAATCAAGTTAAGAATAAGTTGAAGATGCAACCAAATTAGGTTTAATAAACATGAAAAAAGGCAGCTAATTATTTGTACCAGGCCTAATAAAATGTATTTAATTGGTTAGTAAAACTTGGTATAATTAAATTGGTGATAAGTTGGAGATGCAACAAAATAAGTAAATTTAAAAAAAAAAAAATAAATAAAAATGAAGTTGGACAAAAATGAAAGAATACATCACCACACCTAAATGAAATATAAGTAAAAAAAAAAAAAAAAAAAGGTTACTTTGATGCAACTCAAAAAATAGTTGTAACATTTTCCAATCGATTGGAAAATGTTGCAACTATTTTTTTGAGTTGCAAAAAGTTTCTTTCCGTCTTTTCATTCGTTAAAACTTTGTATAATAAAGTTAGTAATAAGTTGAAGATGCAACAAAATTAGGTTTGATAAACATGAAACAAGGCAGCAAATTAATTGCACCAGACCTGATTAAATATATTTCATCGGATGGTAAAAACCTGGTATAATTAAGTTAGTTGTTGAAGATTAAGTAACGTTTTCCCAAAACATTTTAAAAATTAAGTTGGACAAAAATAAAAGAAGACAGGAATTTAAGTACACCACACCTAAATAAAATGTAAGTTAAAAAAAGGTTACTTTGGTGCAACTCAAAAAAATTGTTGCAACGTTTTCCAATCAATTTTTCCAAGTTTTGTGAACTTACCGGTTTGTTTAATTTGTTAAAATATCAAGTTGGTAATACATTAAAGATGAAACACAAATAAAAATATTTTTTTTTAAAAATGGTCCACTTTTTGAAAATTCCACCTAATAATATAATTTTTTGGGAAGCTTAAGTTGTTCAACAGTCCGGGGTCTCCGTTGTGGTATTTTAGGCTTCTTAATGCGCCACACATTTTCAATGGGAGACAGGTCTGGACTACAGGCAGGCCAGTCTAGTACCCGCACTCTTTTACTATGAAGCCACGTTGATGTAACACGTGGCTTGGCATTGTCTTGCTGAAATAAGCAGGGGCGTCCATGGTAACATTGCTTGGATGGCAACATATGTCGCTCCAAAACCTGTATGTACCTTTCAGCCTTGCCCCGTCCTTGTTTGTGAATGACTGAGCATTTCATGGAAGCTGCTTTTATACCTAATCACGGCACCCGCCTGTTCCCAATTAGCCCGTTCACCTGTGGGATGTTCCAAATAAGTGTTTGATGAGCATTCCTCAACTTTCTCAGTCTTTTTTGCCACTTCTGCCAGCTTTTTTCAAAACATGTTGCAGGCATCAAATTCCAAATGAGCTAATATTTGCAAAAAATAACAAAGTTTACTGGTTTGAACATTAAATATCTTGTCTTTGCAGTCTATTCAATTGAAAATAAGTTGAAAAGGATTTGCAAATACTTGAATTTTGTTTTTATTTACCATTTACACAAGGTGCCAACTTCACTGGTTTTGGGTTTTGTCAATTAACGTAAGGTGAATCGATAATTTTTCCACTGCCAAAAAATATATACAAATTGTTGCGTCGACCAGGAATCTAAGTTACTGGTCAATCCCAAGTTCTTTCGATGACATATATGCTGAGTAAGAAGGACCATCAAGACAGAATAGGAATATTATCAAGTTTTACTGAAATTTCAGGAGATCAGCTTAACCAATACATTCATATCGGCTACTCTAGTTGATCTGACATTCAAACGGGAAAAAAAAACAACCTACTCTTTAAAGAAGAAAGCAGCCCTCCCCCTCCCCCACAAAGAAGGGATGCCTCTCCCTCTTTCAACACTGATAAGGCAAGAAGTGGGGGATGTATTCACATTCCGATGGTTAAGACACTAAACAGACCTCTGAAGACCAAGAGAAACTGGTAGAATATACAAAGGAAAAGTACTAGATGGTCTAAACATGGCTATGAATAAAGAAATAACTCTTAAACAGATATGCATTCTCCACAATACAAAAAAAACAACATTTCAAAATGATAGAACAGGGAATTTACAGCTAGAAATCTAAAAACACCATGAGTGGAGTTCTCCAAAAGCTCGATTTTTACTCACAAAATGCATCCAAATAACTAAATATGCACGGCGGTACCAACCCTCAAACCCCCCGTGGGACCTGTGAAGATGCACAACTAATAAGACAATTCAAACATGCTCGTCAGCAACATTTGCATCTGCTATGTTGATCAGCGTGCAGCTGCTCCATTCACGTTCATTAGCATCCTTATTCCCGCACACTTGTTGCTATTAGTGTCTGATTGACGCTTTCCTTTCCCAGAAAAACGGGAACGGTCGGAGTGCCAGTTACTCCGCTTCCTTCCTTTTCGGAGGCGCGGGGAGACTTAGCCGTACACTGCAAAAAGTCAGTGTTCAAAAACAAGAAAAACAAAAATTAGAGGTATTTTATTTGACCTAAGCAAAATTATTTGCCAATAGAACAAGAAAATTTGGCTTGTCAAGACTTCCAAAACAAGAAAAAATTAAATAAAAATTAGGGGTATTTTATTTGAACTAAGCAAAATTATTTGCCAATAGAACAAGACAATTCGGCTTGTCAAGACTTTCTAAAACAAGAAAAAAAAATACAAAAATTAGGGGTATTTTATTTGATTTAAGCAAAATTATTTGCCAATAGAACAAAAAAATTCCGCTTGTCAAGACTTTCCAAAACAAGGAAAACAAAATACAAAAATTAGGGGTATTTTATTTGAACTAGGCAAAATTATTTGCCAATAGAACAAGAACATTCGGCTTGTCAACACTTTTCAAAACAAGAATTTTTTTTTTACAAAAATTAGGGGTATTTTAATTGAACTAAGCAAAATTATTTGCCAATAGAACAAGAAAATTCGGCTTGTCAACACTTTTCAAAACAAGAAAAAATCCCCCCCCCCAAAAAAAATTAGGGGTATTTTATTAGCATCCTTATTCCCGCACACTTGTTGCTATTAGTGTCTGATTGACGCTTTCCTTTCCCAGAAAAACGGGAACGGTCGGAGTGCCAGCAACTCCGCTTCCTTCCTTTTCGGAGGCGCGGGGAGACTTAGCCGTACACTGCAAAAAGACAGTGTTCAAAAACAAGAAAAAAACAAAACAAAAATTAGGGGTATTTTATTTGAACTAAGCAAAATTATTTGCCAATAGAACAAGAAAATTCGGCTTGTCAAGACTTTCCAAAACAAGAAAAAAAATTACAAAAATTAGGGGTATTTTATTTGAACTAAGCAAAATTATTTGCCAATTGAATAAGAAAATTTGGCTTGTCAAGACTTTCTAAAACAAGAAAAAAAAATACAAAAATTAGGGGTATTTTATTTGATTTAAGCAAAATTATTTGCCAATAGAACAAGAAAATTCGGCTTGTCAACACTTTTCAAAACAAGAAAAAATAAATACAAAAATTAGGGGTATTTTAATTGAACTAAGCAAAATTATTTGCCAATAGAACAAGAAAATTCGGCTTGTCAACACTTTCCAAAACAAGAAAAAAAAATACAAAAATTAGGGGTATTTTATTTGAACTAAGCAAAATTATTTGCCAATAGAACAAGAAAATTCGGCTTGTTAAGACTTTCTAAAACAAGAAAAAAAACACAAAAATTAGGGGTATTTTATTTGATTTAAGCAAAATTATTTGCCAATTGAACAAGAAAATTCGGCTTGTCAAGACTTTCTAAAACAAGAACAAAAATACAAAAATTAGGGGTATTTCATTTGATTTAAGCAAAATGATTTGCCAATTTAACAAGAAAATTCCGCTTGTCAAGACTTTCCAAAACAAGAAAAAAAAAATACAAAAATTAGGGGTATTTTATTTGAACTAGGCAAAATTATTTGCCAATAGAACAAGAAAATTCGGCTTGTCAAGACTTTCCAAAACAAGAAAAAAAAAATTACAAAAATTAGGGGTATTTTATTTGAACTAAGCAAAATTATTTGCCAATAGAACAAGAAAATTCGGCTTGTTAAGACTTTCTAAAACAAGAAAAAAAATACAAAAATTAGGGGTATTTTATTTGATTTAAGCAAAATTATTTGCCAATAGCCAATAGAACAAGAAAAATCGGCTTGGCAAGACTTTCTAAAACAAGAAAAAAAATTACAAAAATTAGGGGTATTTTATTTGAACTAAACTAAATTATTTGCCAATAGAACAAGAAAATTCAGCTTGTCAAGACTTTCCAAAACAAAAACAAAACAAAAAAAATTAGGTGTATTTTATTTGAACTAAGCAAAAATATTTGCCAGTAGAACAAGAAAATTCAGCTTGTCAAGACTTTCCAAAACAAGAACAAAAATACAAAAATTAGGGGTATTTCATTTGATTTAAGCAAAATGATTTGCCAATTTAACAAGAAAATTCCGCTTGTCAAGACTTTCCAAAACAAGAAAAAAAAAATACAAAAATTAGGGGTATTTTATTTGAACTAGGCAAAATTATTTGCCAATAGAACAAGAAAATTCGGCTTGTCAAGACTTTCCAAAACAAGAAAAAAAAAAATACAAAAATTAGGGGTATTTTAATTGAACTAAGCAAAATTATTTGCCAATAGAACAAGAAAATTCGGCTTGTCAAGACTTTCCAAAACAAGAAAAAAAATTACAAAAATTAGGGGTATTTTATTTGAACTAAGCAAAATTATTTGCCAATAGAACAAGAAAATTCGGCTTGTTAAGACTTTCTAAAACAAGAAAAAAAATACAAAAATTAGGGGTATTTTATTTGATTTAAGCAAAATTATTTGCCAATAGCCAATAGAACAAGAAAAATCGGCTTGGCAAGACTTTCTAAAACAAGAAAAAAAATTACAAAAATTAGGGGTATTTTATTTGAACTAAACTAAATTATTTGCCAATAGAACAAGAAAATTCAGCTTGTCAAGACTTTCCAAAACAAAAAAAAACAAAAAAAAATTAGGGGTATTTTATTTGAACTAAGCAAAAATATTTGCCAGTAGAACAAGAAAATTCGGCTTGTCAAGACTTTCCAAAACAAGAAAAAAAAAATACAAAAATTAGGGGTATTTTATTTGAACTAAGCAAAATTATTTGCCAATAGAACAAGAAAATTCGGCTTGTTAAGACTTTCTAAAACAAGAAAAAAAATTACAAAAAGTAGGGGTATTTTATTTGAACTAAGCAAAATTATTTGCCAATAGAACAAGAAAATTTGGCTTGTCAAGACTTTCCAAAACAAAAAAAAAAAATAAAAAAAATTAGGGATATTTTATTTGAACTAAGCAAAATTATTTGCCAATAGAACAAGAAAATTCGGCTTGTCAAGACTTTCCAAAACAAGAAAAAAAATAAATAAATCAGGGGTATTTTATTTGAACTAAGCTAAGTTATTTGCCAATAGAACAAGAAAATTCGGCTTGTCAAGACTTTCCAAAACAAGAAAAAAAATTACAAAAATTAGGGATATTTTATTTGAACCAAGCAAAATTATTTGCCAATAGAAAAAAAAAATTCGGCTTGTCAAGACTTTCTAAATCAAGAAAAAAAAAAAAAAAAAAATTAGGGGTATTTTATTTGAACTAAGTAAAATTATTTGCCAATAGAACAAGAAAATTCAGCTTGTCAAGACTTTCAAAAACAAGAAAAAAAAAAAAAAATAGGGGTATTTTATTTGAACTAAGCAAAATTATTTGCCAATAGAACAAGAAAATTCGGCTTGTCAAGACTTTCCAAAACAAGAAAAAAAAAAATACAAAAATTAGGGGTATTTTAATTGAACTAAGCAAAATTATTTGCCAATAGAACAAGAAAATTCGGCTTGTCAAGACTTTCCAAAACAAGAAAAAAAATTACAAAAATTAGGGGTATTTTATTTGAACTAAGCAAAATTATTTGCCAATAGAACAAGAAAATTCGGCTTGTTAAGACTTTCTAAAACAAGAAAAAAAATACAAAAATTAGGGGTATTTTATTTGATTTAAGCAAAATTATTTGCCAATAGCCAATAGAACAAGAAAAATCGGCTTGGCAAGACTTTCTAAAACAAGAAAAAAAATTACAAAAATTAGGGGTATTTTATTTGAACTAAACTAAATTATTTGCCAATAGAACAAGAAAATTCAGCTTGTCAAGACTTTCCAAAACAAAAAAAAACAAAAAAAAATTAGGGGTATTTTATTTGAACTAAGCAAAAATATTTGCCAGTAGAACAAGAAAATTCGGCTTGTCAAGACTTTCCAAAACAAGAAAAAAAAAAATACAAAAATTAGGGGTATTTTATTTGAACTAAGCAAAATTATTTGCCAATAGAACAAGAAAATTCGGCTTGTTAAGACTTTCTAAAACAAGAAAAAAAATTACAAAAAGTAGGGGTATTTTATTTGAACTAAGCAAAATTATTTGCCAATAGAACAAGAAAATTTGGCTTGTCAAGACTTTCCAAAACAAAAAAAAAAAATAAAAAAAATTAGGGATATTTTATTTGAACTAAGCAAAATTATTTGCCAATAGAACAAGAAAATTCGGCTTGTCAAGACTTTCCAAAACAAGAAAAAAAATAAATAAATCAGGGGTATTTTATTTGAACTAAGCTAAGTTATTTGCCAATAGAACAAGAAAATTCGGCTTGTCAAGACTTTCCAAAACAAGAAAAAAAATTACAAAAATTAGGGATATTTTATTTGAACCAAGCAAAATTATTTGCCAATAGAAAAAAAAAATTCGGCTTGTCAAGACTTTCTAAATCAAGAAAAAAAAAAAAAAAAAAATTAGGGGTATTTTATTTGAACTAAGTAAAATTATTTGCCAATAGAACAAGAAAATTCAGCTTGTCAAGACTTTCAAAAACAAGAAAAAAAAAAAAAAATAGGGGTATTTTATTTGAACTAAGCAAAATTACTTGCCAATAGAAAAAGAAAATTCGGCTTGTCAAGACTTTCTAAATCAAGAAAAAAAAAAAAAAAAAATTAGGGGTATTTTATTTGAACTAAGTAAAATTATTTGCCAATAGAACAAGAAAATTCAGCTTGTCAAGACTTTCAAAAACAAGAAAAAAAAAAAAAAATAGGGGTATTTTATTTGAACTAAGCAAAATTATTTGCCAATAGAACAAGAAAATTAGGCTTGTCAAGACTTTCCAAAACAAGAAAAAAAAAAAAAAAAAATTAGGTGTATTTTATTTGAACTAAGCAAAATTATTTGCCAATTGAACAAGAAAATTCGGCTTGTCAAGACTTTCTAAAACAAGAACAAAAATACAAAAATTAGGGGTATTTCATTTCATTTAAGCAAAATGATTTGCCAATTTAACAAGAAAATCCCGCTTGTCAAGACTTTCCAAAACAAGAAAAAAAAAATACAAAAATTAGGGGTATTTTATTTGTACTAGGCAAAATTATTTGCCAATAGAACAAGAAAATTCGGCTTGTCAAGACTTTCCAAAACAAGAAAAAAAAAAATACAAAAATTAGGGGTATTTTAATTGAACTAAGCAAAATTATTTGCCAATAGAACAAGAAAATTCGGCTTGTCAAGACTTTCCAAAACAAGAAAAAAAATTACAAAAATTAGCAGTATTTTATTTGAACTAAGCAAAATTATTTGCCAATAGAACAAGAAAATTCGGCTTGTTAAGACTTTCTAAAACAAGAAAAAAAATACAAAAATTAGGGGTATTTTATTTGATTTAAGCAAAATTATTTGCCAATAGCCAATAGAACAAGAAAAATCGGCTTGGCAAGACTTTCTAAAACAAGAAAAAACAAAACAAAAATTAGGGGTATTTTATTTGAACTAAACTAAATTATTTGCCAATAGAACAAGAAAATTCAGCTTGTCAAGACTTTCCAAAACAAAAAAATAAAAAATAAAATTAGGGGTATTTTATTTGAACTAAGCAAAAATATTTGCCAGTAGAACAAGAAAATTCGGCTTGTC
The DNA here is from genome assembly GCF_033978685.3 of Nerophis lumbriciformis. NCBI lineage: Eukaryota > Metazoa > Chordata > Actinopteri > Syngnathiformes > Syngnathidae > Nerophis > Nerophis lumbriciformis. Next base: position 34,884,376 of record NC_084571.2, on the reverse strand, counting down.
AAGACTTTCCAAAACAAGAAAAAAAAATACAAAAATTAGGGGTATTTTATTTGAACTAAGCAAAATTATTTGCCAATAGAACAAGAAAATTTGGCTTGTCAAGACTTTCCAAAACAAAAAAAATAAATAAAAAAAATTAGGGATATTTTATTTGAACTAAGCAAAATTATTTGCCAATAGAACAAGAAAATTCGGCTTGTCAACACTTTTCAAAACAAGAAAAACAAAATACAAAAATTAGGGGTATTTTATTTGAACTAAGCAAAATTATTTGCCAAAAGAACAAGAAAATTCGGCTTGTCAAGACATTCTAAAACCAGAAAAAAATACAAAAATTAGGGGTATTTTATTTGAATTAAGCAAAATTATTTGCCAATAAAACAAGAAAATTCGGCTTGTCAAGACTTTCCAAAACAAGAAAAAAAAATACAAAAATTAGGGGTATTTATGTATGTGTGTGTATGTGTATGTACAGTATGTATGTATTTACAGTATATATGTGTATGTGTACATATGTGTATGTATATGTATATATATGTATGTGTGTGTATGTTTATATGTATATGTGTATGTGTATGTATATGTATATATGCATGTATGTATATTTCTGGGGGTACGCTCTGGGCCTGCCTGTCAGGCGGGGGTCGACGCCTCAGGCTACTGCATCCGAACTGCGTGTCTGGAGCTCCTGGGTCCCGCCGTCCATCCCTTCCGGGTGCCGGTCTTGGTTGGGGCCTGCCGGGTCTAGTCCCTGCGTCTATTGTGGTAGCTTGGTGCTGCAAGGTATTCCGAGGTGCTGCGAGTCGGCCAGTTGCTGGGGTAGTGACCTTGTGTGTCAGCATGTCTGTGATCTTCTTTTAATTCTTTTTTTAAATTTTGTATTCTTTTATTTATTTATTTTTTAATATATTTTATTAATATTATTTTTTAATTTTTCCCCTCCCTCAGGGGGGGGGGCTCGGCGGGGCGGTTGCTGGTTGTTCCATCTCCATCGTTGGGGTCCCTGCAGGTGGGGTGGGTGGTTCCCGTGGCCCCGTGCCGGGTGGTCCTGCGGCGGCCGATTTGGGTGGGGTGGCCGGGGGCTGGCCTCGCCGCGCTCTCCGGGGGTGGGGGGTGGGCTCGTGGGGGCCCGGTTGCCGGTGGGGCGGCGGCGGTCTTCCCGGCCGGGTGCGGGGAGTCTCTGGTTCCCTCGGGCGGGGCGTCTCGCCTTTCTGCCCGTGTGGGGTGTGGTCTCTTGCTGGTTTGGGGTCTGGCTGTCCCCTGCTTTTCTCGTGCCCTGTCCTCTGCCGGGTGCGTCTGTCTGCGGCCTACTGCTGGCCCTTGTGGGCGGAGCGGTGGGCCGGGCTCTGGGGTTCCTGTCGCTGGCCGGCTTGGCTGCGTGGGGGCGGTGGTCCCTGGTTCCCTGGGCACCCACACCTACTGTTTGTGGGTTGGGCTCACGGGGGGTGGGGGTGGGGCAGTGCTCTGTCTCCCACGCACTCTGGGAGTCGAATATATTGTACATACAAATTCACATGTGCTCACATACATACATACATACATAGGTACCTACGCTCCCACATATATACACAAATACAGTACATATTTACATACTTACACACGCACATTCAATATACAAACACACACATACATGTACATATACATTCATTGTACAAACACATATACACATTCTGTACATATACAAGTACATATGCATACTTACACTCATGCACATAATCACGTTTCATCAAACATATATTAACGTTGTTGCCCTAGGGTAAACTGGGTATAACACATGGCACACGGACAAAGCTTAACCTATTGTTACTGTAACAATCTACAAGGTTAATGTAGGTTGCTTCTCTTTCTCCCCCTCCATTTTTCTGCATTCTTTCGTATCTCAAGTTATCATTACGTATATGTATTGTTGCATTTGAACAACGGTATTGTTGATAATAAAGGTAAATTATTGGTATTGTTCATTATCATTTACTCAATATAGGTCATCAAATCTCAGCAACAAGCTGTAATATCTTACTGAGATCATTTAGGACCAAAACACTTAAAACAAGTAAAACACTCTAACATAAAATCTGCTTAGTGAGAATAATTATTTTCTCAGACAGAAAATAAGCAAATATCACCCTTATTTGAGATATTTCATCTTACTTAGATTTCTTTTTTTTTTCAAAATATGAACTAATGATGAAGTGAGGCAAGAACATGCTTTTAGCGTATTATCTTGCTTAATTGGCGCCGACGCGAGCTATTTACAAACCTTCGCCGTCGTTTTCTGATGACACCAATCACCCACCGCACCATCTGTTACACAACCTATTAGCCATAGTAGCGTATAGCGCCAGCCATAGAATAATAAGAATAGACGCATAAACACTTTAACTGAAGCCAATGAAGCACAAGTAAAAAAAAAAGGAGGTGTGCATGTCAATCAGACTACCGCACATTTTTTCTCCCACGCTGTCCTCAGGTATAATCGCTCCAAATCAGCGAAAACACCTGAGTGGGTGGGCTGCGTGTTTGTGGGGGCTTTCTGCTTGCATAATGCAGTCACTGGAAAACACTTAAGTTAGACACATACGGACGAGCTCACGGCCATGATGGTCTTTTTCATGCAGTTATTGTGCAAGAAAAAAAAGCCATAAATAATAGCAATGTGAAGTGAAGTGAATTATATTTATATAGCGCTTTTCTCCAGTGACTCAAAGCGCTTATACATAGTGAAACCCAATATCTAAGTTACATTTAAACCAGTGTGGGTGACACTGGGAGCGGGTGGGTAAAGTGCCTTGCCCTAGGACACGACAGCAGTGACTAGGATGGCGGAAGCGAGGCTCGAACCTGGAACCCTCAAGTTGCTGGCACGGCCACTCTGCCAACCGAGCTATACCACCCCACAATAATAACAATATAATACTAATATATATTATTACTATTAAGAGATACATGTAGACTGCAATATGATGGCAGTCACACATAAGAGATACGTATAGACTGCAATATGATGGCAGTCACACATACGAGACATGTGTAGACTGCAATATGACGGCAGTCACACATAAGAGGCATGTGTGGACTGCAATATGATGGCAGTCACACATAAGAGATACATGTAGAATGCAATATGATGGCAGTCACACATAAGAGATACATGCAGAATGCAATATGATGGCAGTCAAACATAAGAGATACGTGTGGACTGCAATATGATGGCAGTTACACATAAGCGATATGTGCAGACTGCAATGTGATGGCAGTCACACATAAGAGATACGTGTAGACTGCAATATGATGGCAGTGACACATACGAGATACGTGTAGACTGCAATATGAAGGCAGTCACGCATAAGAGACACGTGTAGACTGCAATATGACGGCAGTCACACATAAGAGATACGTGTAGACTGCAATATTATGGCAGTCACACATAAGCGATACGTGTAGACTGAAACATGATGGCAGTCACACATAAGAGATGTTTGTAGACTGCACTGGGATTGCAGTCACACATAAGAGATACGTGTAGACTGCTATATGATGGCAGTCACACATAAGAGACATGTGTAGACTGCAATATGATTCGGTCACACATAGGAGATGCGTGTCGACTGCAATATGATGGCCGTCACACAGAAGAGATACCTGTAGACTGCAATATGACGGCAGTCACACATAAGAGACATGTGCAGACTGCAATATGATGGCAGTCACACATAAGAGATACGTGTAGACTGCAATATGACGGCAGTCACACATAAGAGATACATGTAGACTGCATTATGATGGCAGTCACACATAAGAGATACGTGTAGACTGCAACATCATGGCAGTCACACATAAGAGATGTGTGTGGACTGCACTATGATGGCAGTCACACATAAGAGATACGTGTAGACTGCAATATGACGGCAGTCACACATAAGAGATACGTGTAGACTTCAATATGATGGCAGTCACATATAAGAGATACGTGTAGACTGCAATATGATGGCAGTCACACATAAGAGATATGTGTAGACTGCAATATGATGGCAGTCACACATAAGAGATACGTGTAGACTGCAATATGATGGCAGTCACACATAAGAGATACGTGTAGACTGCAATATGATGGCAGTCACACATAAGATATGTGTACACTGCAATATGATGGCAGTCACACATAAGAGATACGTGTAGACTGCAATATGACGGCAGTCACACATATGAGATACGTGTAGACTTCAATATGATGGCAGTCACACATAAGAGACACGTGTAGACTGCAATATGACGGCAGTCACACATATGAGATACGTGTAGACTGCAATATGATGGCAGTCACACATAAGAGATATGTGTAGACTGCAATATGATGGCAGTCACACATAAAAGATACGTGCAGACTGCAGTATGATGGCAGTCACACATAAGAGATACGTGTAGACTGCAATATGATGGCAGTCACACATAAGAGATACGTGTAGACTGCAATATGACGGCAGTCACACATAAGAGATACATGTAGACTGCATTATGATGGCAGTCACACATAAGAGGTACGTGTAGACTGCAATATGATGGCAGTCACACATAAGAGATACGTGTAGACTGCAATATGATGGCAGTCACACATAAGAGATACGTGCAGACTGCAATATTATGGCACTCATACATAAGAGATACATGTAGACTGCAATATGACGGCAGTCACACATAAGAGATACGTGTGGACTGCAATATGATGGCAGTCACACATAAGATATGTGTACACTGCAATATGCTGGCAGTCACACATAAGAGATACGTGGAGACTGCAATATGATGGCAGTCACGCATAAGAGATACGTGTAGACTGCAATATGATGGCAGTCACACATAAGAGATACGTGTAGACTGCAATATGATGGCAGTCACACATGAGAGACACGTGTAGACTGCAATATGACGGCAGGCACACATAATAGATACGTGTAGACTGCAATATGATGGCAGTCACACATAAGCGATGTGTGTAGACTGCAATGTGATGGCAGTCACACATAAGAGATACGTGTAGACTGCAATATGATGGTAGTCACGCATAAGAGATGCGTGTAGACTGCAATATGACGGCAGTCACACATAAGAGACATGTGCAGACTGCAATATGATGGCAGTCACACATAAGAGATACGTGTAGACTGCAATATGATGGCAATCACACATACGAGATACGTGTAGACTGCAATATGACGGCAGTCACACATAAGAGATACGTGCAGACTGCAATATGATGGCAGTCACACATAAGAGATACATGTAGACTGCAATATGATTTCAGTCACACATAAGATATGTGTACACTGCAATATGATGGCAGTCACACATAAGAGATACGTGTAGACTACAATATGATGGCAGTCACACATCATAGCTACTGTACGTTTAGACTGCATTATGATGGCAGTCACACATAAGAGATACGTGTAGACTGCATTATAATGGCAGTCACACATAAGAGATACTGTACGTGTAGACTGCAATATGATGGCAGTCACACATAAGAGATATGCGTAGACTGCAATATGACGGCAGTCACACATACGAGATACGTGCAGACTGCAATATGATGGCAGTCACACATAAGAGATATGTGTAGACTTCAATATGATGGCAGTCACATATAAGAGATACGTGTAGACTGCAATATGATGGCAGTCACACATAAGAGATATGTGTAGACTGCAATATGATGGCAGTCACACATAAGAGATACGTGTAGACTGCAATATGATGGCAGTCACACATAAGAGATATGTGTAGACTGCATTATGATGGCAGTCACATATAAGAGGTACGTGTAGACTGTAATATGATGGCAGTCACACATAAGAAATACGTGCAGACTGCAATATGATGGCAGTCACACATAAGATATGTGTACACTGCAATATGATGGCAGTCACACATAAGAGATACGTGTAGACTGCAATATGACGGCAGTCACACATAAGAGATATGTGTAGACTGCAATATTATGGCACTCATACATAAGAGATACATGTAGACTGCAATATGACGGCAGTCACACATAAGAGATACGTGTGGACTGCAATATGATGGCAGTCACACATAAGATATGTGTACACTGCAATATGCTGGCAGTCACACATAAGAGATACGTGGAGACTGCAATATGATGGCAGTCACGCATAAGAGATACGTGTAGACTGCAATATGATGGCAGTCACACATAAGAGATACGTGTAGACTGCAATATGATGGCAGTCACACATGAGAGACACGTGTAGACTGCAATATGACGGCAGTCACACATAATAGATACGTGTAGACTGCAATATGATGGCAGTCACACATAAGCGATGTGTGTAGACTGCAATGTGATGGCAGTCACACATAAGAGATACGTGTAGACTGCCATATGATGGTAGTCACGCATAAGAGATACGTGTAGACTGCAATATGACGGCAGTCACACATAAGAGACATGTGCAGACTGCAATATGATGGCAGTCACACATAAGAGATACGTGTAGACTGCAATATGATGGCAATCACACATACGAGATACGTGTAGACTGCAATATGACGGCAGTCACACATAAGAGATACGTGCAGACTGCAATATGATGGCAGTCACACATAAGAGATACGTGTAGACTGCAATATGATTTCAGTCACACATAAGATATGTGTACACTGCAATATGATGGCAGTCACACATAAGAGATACGTGTAGACCGCAATATGATGGCAGTCACACATAAGAGATATGTGTGGACTGCAATATGACTCAAGTAAACAACACCAAAATTGTGTATGTTCCATTTAAAGTGTATACCATTACACACGGCGCTCAAAAATCTATCAAAATGTTTTAGTACGACTTTGGTAAGCTTTGGTAAGGTCCGGAAAATACGGTACATGATTTAAATGTATTTTACAATAAATTTAGATAAACACAATTACTTGATTAACATTTTAATTAATGCCTCGGGATCCCCCGGGAGGAGCTGGACGAAGTGGCTGGGGAGAGGGAAGTCTGGGCTTGTCTGCTTAGGCTGCTGCCCCCGCGACCTGACCTCGGATGGATGGATGGATGTATATAATAATTACATTTTGTCCTATTTGACCCTCCATAGCTAACTTTTTCCCGGGTATTTCATGTGTTTTGGACATTGTTTGCCCCCGTCAGCCACAGTTAATATCAGTTACAAAAATGCATAATGTTCTTGCCGTGGCAAAGACTAAAAGTGGAAATAATAAAAGGTTAATTGTGTTTTGATTTTTTTGTCGGGTCCAGTAATGACATGCTGCTGCAAAAGTGGCCTTTTTCATGGCAGCGTTTCAAGGCGGCCTCTCATCTTTGAACGCAAGCACATTCATAAGAGGGCGGTCGGAGGAAACAATCAAAGGCTAAAAGCTTTTTTCATCACAGAAGAAAAGAGAAGCCCTGATCCCTCACACAGCTTCCGCTTGTTAGGGATCACAAACGCCAGGAACAAAAGTCACATGACCGCTTTGAAGTTGCTTTTTTATTTCCGAATGAGCCAATCAGCTCTCTGCTGCCGTGACATAGCTCAGCACTTCCTCCTCTGGTGGAGGTTCTGACTCGTGTCTTTTTCCGACGCTCGCTTCTGCCCGCCGGTCCGATGCAGAAGCCGCCGCCGACGCTCTCTCGTATTTAACGAGCAGGTCTTGGCCGTTTTGCGCTCGCCACCGTTCTCCATCAGCATAAATCTCCCCTAACGAGAGTGAAGGGTTTCGGGCCGCCGTCGTGGAAGCGCTCGTACATCAAGGCCCACCTCGGTGGGAGCCTGATGGATCCGTCCATAATGCTGCAGCTTCTTGTAGTAAGCACATCACTCATGTCATGATGAAGCACGAATCATCTCTCATGTACGCCGTATGGATGCGTTTGTTGTTCTTCCACTCTTGCAACAGCTTTCCAGGCATGTATGACTCTGCTATAATTTTTCCCCCCGCGAATACGCCAAACGTACCATCCATTTTCTTCCGCTTATCCGAGGTCGGGTCGTGGGGGCAGCAGCCTAAGCAGGGAAGCCCAGACTTCCATTTCCCCAGCCACTTCGTCTAGCTCCTCCTGGGGGATCCCGAGGCGTTCCCAGGCCAGCCGGGAGACATAGTCTTCCCAACGTGTCCTGGGTCTTCCCCGTGGCCTCCTGCCGGTCGGACGTGCCCTAAACACCTCCCTAGGGTGGCATCCTGAGCAGATGCCCGAACCACCTCATCTGGCTCCTCTCCATGTGGAGGAGCAGCGGCTTTACTCTGAGTTCCTCCCGGATAACAGAGCTTCTCACCCTATCTCTAAGGGAGAGCCCCGCCACCCGACGGAGGAAACTCATTTCGGCTGCTTCTACCCGTGATCTTGTCCTTCCGGTCATAACCCAAAGCTCATGACCAAAGGTGAGGATGGGAACGTAGATCGACCGGTAAATTGAGAGCTTTGCCTTCCGGCTCAGCTCCTTCTTCACCACAACAGATCGACACAGCGTCCACATTACTGAAGACGCCGCCTGTTGATCTCACGATCCACTCTTCCCTCACTCGTGATCAAGACTGCGAAGTTCTTGAACTCCTCCACTTGGGGCAAGATCTCCTCCCCAACCTGGAGATGGCACTCCACCCTTTCCCGGGCGAGAACCATGGGCTCGGATATGGAGGTGCTGATTCTCATCCCAGTCGCTTCACACTCGGCTGCGAACCGATCCAATGAGAGCAGAAGATCCTGGCCAGTTGAAGCCATCAGGACCACATCATCTGCAAAAAGCAGAGACCTAATCCTGCAGCCACCAAACCGGATCCCTTCAACGCCCTGACTGCGCCTAGAAATTCTGTCCATAAAAGTTATCAACAGAATCGGTGACAAATGCAGCCTTGGCGGAGTCCAAACCTCACTGGAAACGTTTCCGACTTACTGCCGGCAATGCGGACCAAGCTCTGACACTGATCATACAGGGAGCGGACCGCCACAATCAGACAGTACGATACCCCATACTCTCTGAGCACTCCCCACAGGACTTTCCGGGGGACACGGTCAAATGCCTTTTCCAAGTCCACAAAGCACAAAACGTACCAGCATCTCCAAAATCTGAGGCCGTGGTTCTCAGCAGGAAACCGATGGTTTGTACAGTCCAGGTCGAGAATGAGACTCTGTCCCAGGTGAAGGAGTTTAGGTATCTCGGGGTCCTGTTCACGAGTGAGGGAAAGATGGAGAAGGAAAGCAAAAGTTTGATCATGTTACGCCTATACTGACTCACCTGCACTGGCTTCCTGTGCACTTAAGATGGGACTTTAAGGTTTTACTACTTACGTATAAAATACTACACGGTATAACTCCATCCTATCTTGCTGATTGTATTGTACCATATGTCCCGGTAAGAAATCTGCGTTCAAAGAACTCCGGCTTATTAGTGATTCCCATAGCCCCCCAAAAAGTATATTGTTAAGTCTCTCTGCCATTGAAATCTCTGCAGGGTTTGTAGTTGGCTGGAGTATTCTGTCAGGTAAAGGTGGTGACGAACCCCAAGATGCAGAGATGGCAGGCTTTGTGCAGGAAAACATGATTTAATGTCCAAAAAATGCAGGAAAAACACAAAACAGGAACCAGGAACAGGCAAACTGGAAACAGGGAACAGGAACCAGCAAATAGGAAATGAGGAACAAGAAGACAGCAAGCTGCAAACAGCTATGGGCATTCAGAATACTGCAAACAGTCCACAACATACAGCTTAGAGCTTACAGCTACAGCGACAATACTCCAGCACTGACTGGAGGGCAAGGCAGGTATAAATAGCAGCCGACTGATTGACACCAGGTGTGGCCAGGTGCCAATCAGCCGCAGCTGGGGGGAAACAGCGCTCAGGGAGACAAGCAGGAAACTGAACCAAAATAAGAGCGCTGACAGAAAAAAAAAAAAAACACAGAGGAAAAACCAAAACATAACTAAACTGTCAGTGACAAACCTGACAACATACAGTACCAAAAGTTTGGACACGCCTTCTCATTTCAATGCGTTGTCTTTATATTCGTGACTCCTCGGAGGAGCCTAGGTCAAAAAATGAAGGACTCCTAACCTGGAGAAGCCAAACCATCAGTTATATATGTCAGAAAAATTGTATTTAAATTATCAAAAAACTTTCCGTTCTGAGTTCTCAATGAACAGACAAGAAGCGGTCTTTGTTGCACCAAGCCAAACGCTTGGAAGATTCCGCTGTGGACGATGGAATGAGACGGGAGGGGTCATCCATTGTCCTCGAAAACCTGCCCAAGCTGAATCCAGGACGAACCCAAGCCCGAGGGATCTTCTTCTTTTGTCTTCAATGTGACCGAAAACAATGACTGTTTACATACTCCCCATTCCTGCTGAGACAGGTGTCGTTGCGTAAACATTGAACATCTAAATAAAAGAGGAGACGGAAACCTTCTTCGTCAGAGCGTGCTAAGACACTGTAAGAGGTTACAGGTCGACGCCGTCTCTCCTCAATTGAGTCCAAATTGAATTGTGTCTCTGTTTGATTCCTTGCCTTTTGTCTTGTTTAATAGATGTCCTCAGTGTTTGAACGTGACAATATATTCCTTCTTTCCCTGTCTAGGCGTGTGCTAAGTCAGGACAGCACAACCTGACCATGTAAGGAGATGTTTGGGTGTAATGACTGGAAAACAACTGCTTCAAGTCATAGTTCAAATGTTGGCGTTGAGCGAGACAGGTAGTCTTTTCTCAAGGATAGGGTTATCACTTGTGCATTCCGACAAGTGATCCAATCCACCTGCGAATGCCTTCTCTTATTATGTGCTCAAACTGAAATACCACTATTTACTTAAACTTGGTGGTTTGCTTTCTCCAAGGTGAATATACTCATTCACCATATGTAAAACATAATATGAGTTAATCAATTCATTTCGCTTACTTAGACAGATCTCCAAAACAAGCTTGGAGCATGATCGTATAAAAGATATGGCCCCCATCGAACAAAACGTCTTGGCAGCTAATTGCCTATAAGTCATTGACCATTTGTTTAATGAGTTTTCAAAGCATTTTCACCACAACTCATAGGGGGCACCACACAAATGTCACTTAGTCAGTTGACTTCACCAGACCCATTTTAAGCCCAAAGCAGACCCCTGTGCTCTCCTACACGTTTGTAATACACTCCACGGCCGACTGAAACTTTTTAAACTTTTCGAGCCTCCACCTTGTGTGGTTTTTGTCAACTTAATCGCTCCTCTCTTTCTTCTGAGCCAGTCGCATATGGACAGGAGCTAAAGGGTTCAGGTAAAATTGCTTATCCTTTTAAAAAGAGTAATGGCGGGGTATAGTCGGTAAACAAACGCAATGCAGTGAAGCGGGCTATTGAAAAGAAAAAGGAAAATAGTTTGAATTCCAACCTATAGATCACATTGATTTTAATGTCTGCTCTCGGCCACCTTGTGTTTGGAGTAGGGATGTAACGATTCCTGGTTTAAAGAGAAACTACGGTAAAATTCCAGATGGTTAGTATTATTGTTTCAAATTTCAATAACACTTTTAATGACACTACCGTTTTTTAATATGAACTTTCCAACCACTCAAGCAATCATATTTTTCAATATATACAAATATGATACAACAATTATAAAGAAGAACCAGTTATTGAAGTAGATAGTAATAACACAGAATTGACAATGACTATTATTGCACTAAAAATGGAGCAATAGAAATGAATATTAATTACCTCTATTATCAACATTACAATCCCTACAAATTGTCAAGTAAAGGTGGTGGTTACGAACCCCAAGATGCAGAGACGGCAGGCTTGGTGCAGGAAAACATAATTTAATGTCCAAAGTAAAGGTAAAACACAAACCAGGAGCTAGGATACAGGAAACAGGATACCAGGAAAACAGGAAACGAGGAACTAGAAGACAGCTCACAGCATACAGGAAACGGCTAACAGCCATCCGGATTCAGCATACAGGTAGTAGCTACAGCGACAATGACAGAATACTCCAGCCTAACACGAACCCCGCGGAGATTTCGATGGCGGAGAGGATTGACATGATTCTGGCGATGATGGCTAAATTGAAGAAAAGTTCGGCCTCATTTCAAGCCCTCTCCCACCCATCCCTGTCGTCTGTGGGCCCATCTGGTGATGTCTTGGATCCGTCCCCTGAGGGGGGGACTATGAATAGGTATGTAGCTGGGGAGGCACAGCCACTCCTCAGCCCAATGGATCTGCAACAGACGGCGCCATCCTCTTCGGTGGTTATCCAGCAGACGGCGCCATCCTCTCCGGTGGGCAAGCAGACGGCGCCATCCTCTCCGGTGGGCCTGCAGACGCCACCATCATCTCCGGTGGGCCTGCAGATGCCACCAACCACTCCGGTGGGCCTGCAGACGCCACCATCATCTCCGGTGGGCCTGCAGACGCCACCATCATCTCCGGTGGCCCTGCAGACGCCACCATCCACTCCTTGACTCTCCATGTCCGAAGACCCCTATGCTTACCATCTTGGCTATTCCAAGTTTAGTTAGTTTTGTATATTAGCTTTGTTTGTTTTTTCTCACGGTGCTCATTTTGTGTTCTCTTTTTCGCACCGTCGCTTTTTGTTATCTCCTATTTTTTGGATCATTGTTGTGAGTACTTTTTTCGTTAAGTAAATAACTGTTTTACTCACAATCCATCTGCATCCTTAGGTTCCTCTGTTCTGCATTTAGTTGAATTGTGACACAAATGCAACAATACATACATGTAATGAATACTTGAATTACAAAAGAAAGCAGATAAAAAGGGGGGGAAATAAGGAGGGGCGGACTATATTAACCTTTGTTGCGTTTTGGACCAGTTGTTCCTCCCAGGGAATTCAAGTCACAAGTCGCTCCCAAGCTCTTTACGACACTTAAAGCTGAGTTGAAAAACCACCAGAGACAGAATAGGTATTTTGTAATATATTTGCAAAGCTTTGCAGATATACTTTCACAGAAACAGCATAGAACATTCGGATCGCCCCGCTAAAATGGTCTGTCCTCCCAACCCCAAAACCCTCTTTCCTCTCCCCTCTCCCTAGTCAAAATACATGCACATCGTCTCCCTAGTCAAAACACATTCCAAAGAATTCAAGGTTAACACACACAGTTTACTTGCAGAGAAAAAATAAAGAAAATAATTGGAAAACACGAGCTGTTTTCAAATATGACTATGAAAGAAAATAAGTAACACTAAAATTCGGATATATGTAAATATCTGCCTCCGACAACTTTTACATTGTTATGGTAAAACGTGAATATATGTTTGATGAGCTAGCTTCAATGCTAACATGAATAAAAGACACATTAAGGTACTTCCCCTTTACAAACAGTCTAAAGTTATATAAATACATTACTGTCTGAGCAACTAAATGGTACATAAAAATATCCGCGCAGGAAGTGAAGCCACGTAACGTCACATAAACCGGAGGTGAAGTGTGCAAAGCAAACCCCGTTTTGCATTGATCATTATTTATTTATTCATCATTAATTTAGAGTCTAAAACCTGTACAAATCAAAACAGAAATCAAATTTAAACACTCTAATAACAATAATATGGCTCTTAAGAAGCCAGAACATAATGTTTATTCTGCCATGGAAAGTACATTATAACTAGTGCTGTCAAACAATTATTATTTTTAATCTGATTAATCAATTAGAAGTTGGATTAATCATGATTAAGCACATGTACCGCTTGCCTAATTTAATATAGCGTAAAAAAAAGACCCCAATATTTGAACATAAATGCAATTTTACTGTCAAAATGTCAAACAAGATTTAAAAAAATAAAGTGTTTTACTTTAATACACATCGTTTACTTGTTCAAATCTCACTGCTAGTTTTATTTAAAATCCTGTCTGGGTTTGTATTGGAGCGCAGTTTGATCAGTTGGAGTCTAAGTTAAGGTAAGAATCTTAAATTAAGGTGGAGCTTGTGCTCCTTAAAATATGAATCTGTGTTTGTGAATGATCGTTGTAATTAATAGCATGAGTTAACATGTTAAATTTGACAGTCGTTCGTGTGTCTGTCTGGACCCCGGATGCAGAGACGGCAGGCACGTGCAGGAAATACGCCATTTTTATTAGGGCAACACAGGTGAAACAAAAACACAAATACGAAACAGGCGTATTAAGTGCAAAGCAAAAATGATACAGACCCGTCCAGAAGACAGGGCTGGGACTAGAAGCATCCAGATTGGCATCGAGGGACATTTGTGTCCTGGTTGCCAATCAGTGGCAGTGCTAAGACCAGAGTGGTGGCAAATAAGGGCACAAAGGATGTGGAACAAAAAATAAGAGCACTTTATTTATGTGTTTATTATTTTCAAAGCTAAAACTTGGTTAAAATATTTAAATGTTATTTTTGAGCACATTCAACAATACCGTTATAATATAATAGTGATTACTGTGAACATTTTGGTCAGAATAACCCTTACACCCCTGGTTGGTAGCATTCAAAACACATAGGGTTCTTACTCTCACTAAATACATGGTCTGTTAAATGCCACATTGTGTGTGTATGTGTCATAAATAGATAAAAACATGTCGCCCAATGTGATGTTTTTGAGCTGGTTGCCTCCTTCAAAATCAATATGTTTCTTGATGTAGCAGCATTCATTCCTCCGAAGGTCGTTGGGATTGAAGTGAATCAATTAACTCATTTTATGTTCTACATATGGTGAATGTTTATATTTAACTTGGAAAACTTATATTCAATTCGATCTCAATTCTGTACACTGCTGCTGGAATTTTAATTTTCCTGAGGGAACTCTCCTGAAGGAATCAATAAAGTACTATCCATCTATCTGGAGAAAGCGAACCACCAGGTTTAAGTACATAATGGTTGAGCCCTCAATTAATTATGGAGCCTTCGTTGGGCATTTGTATATAAAATTCACACTTCGGAATGCAAAAGTGATAGCTCTATCCTGGAGGAGAGACTCCATGTGTATCTTAAACATCAACCTACAAGTTATGGTATACATCTGTTGTCTTCCCAGTCACTTACACACGAACATCTCTTTACATGGTCAGGTTGTACTCTCCTGAATTAACACACACCCAGACAGAGAAAGAAGGCATTTGAGACTGTGGTACGGCTCACCCAAGTTAGGAGTGCCTCGTTTTCTTGACCTGACCTCCTCCATGAACTGCAGTCCTGTATAATGACACTCGCTTGAAATAAAGCTACTTTTTGTTCAGCAAAGCTGTTTGACGTCTCTTTTGATTCAGCTGCACTACCGTGTTGCCCTTCTGTCCGGACAAGGACGCCAAGACCTGAAACACACATCGGGATATGTTTGTGTTGTGTTAATAGTAACGGAAGGAAACGTCCACTAATGTCGAACCAACAATTCTCCCGCAGCAAGATTCAACACTCTGTCTGGCAGCATGCCAGGACACACCCCCGCACGCGCCACACGCTTCACTCCCACGCTCCGCCGCAGCTGCAGATTGTCAGCGATTAACGCACCTGGCAGCAATCAGGAGGACAGCATAAAGACCAGTCACTCCTTGGAGCCTACGCCGGAACGTCGTTAACTCTCAGTATAACCGCCTTGTTCCGTGTGCTCGAGCTCTGTGCCTCGACCTCCATCCGGATTTTGGACTGCCTCCCTCGATCCTCGACCCTTTCCTGCACACGGACCTTGTCGCTTCTCTCCTGCCCTCGACTTCCTGCCTGTCCCCGGACTTCCCTTGTGCCTCGCCCTCTTGGACTGACGAATAATTCATCCACAACGCTCGTACAACATCCTCTGGTATCATTTACACGGTTAATTCCACACTTAGTCCTGCAACCGACACGTAGAGTAGCATACACCTCCCACACAATCATCAAAAGTTACAATAAACCTGGTAACCTGAGTTTCTTCGTGATGTCGTCTCCTTCCACCACTCACGTACGTAACAAATGTGATGTAAAGCTCTCATCCGTATTGTGTTGGGTATCAAAAGGCATAGCATTCTTGCTGGGGCTAAAATGATCTAAGAAAAGTACAAAGAAAAAGTTTTTTTGAAAAACTGTTGTCTGAATGCGAAAAAGAAACACGCACCAAGTGAATCTTTTAATGATTAAGAACTGTTATTGTTCAGAACGCAGATTCAATTAAGAGAAGCAACTCCTGCAGTTTAGAAACCAACTTCAGTCAATGGTGTCCTGATTATGAAACAAACAGTACAGGCCAAACATTTTTGGACACACCTTCTCATTCAATGCGTTTTCTTTATTTTCATGACTTTTTACATTGTAGATTGTCACTGAAGGCATCACAACTTTGAATGAACACATGTGGAGTTATGTACTTAACACAAAAAAAGGTGAAATAACTGAAAACATGTTTTATATTCCAGTTTTTCTTCAAAATAGCCACCCGATTACTGCTTTGCACACTCATAATAATAATAATAATAATAAATTTTATTTATAAGGCGCCTTTCTGGGCACTCAAGGACACCGTACAAAATCACAACAATAAAATCAAATTGGATAAAAACAACAACAACAAAGAGAAAAGAAAAGATGATTACAATGAATAAGCAGTCAGTAAAAGGTGTGTTTTGAGTCTTCGGTTTGAAGAGGGATATTGAATCTAAGTTGCAAAGGTCTGGTGGTAAAGCGTTCAAAGATGTGGGGCAGAGCGGCACCCATGGTGGACTGTTTAAAGGGGAACATTTTCATAATTTCAGAAGGGTTAAAACAGGGGTGCTCACACTTTTTCTGCAGGCGAGCTACTTTTCAATTAATCAAGTCGTGGTGATCTACCTCATTCATATATATAATTTACATTTACTTATTTATGAAATATATGTTTTTGTTAATAAGTTAAAGGTGTTTAATGATAATGCAAGCATGTTTAACACATATAGTTAATATTGTTAATAAATTAAAGGTGTTTAATGATAATGCAATCATGTTTAAGACATAGTTAATATTGTTAATAAATTAAAGGTGTTTAATGATAATACAAGCATGTTTAATACATATAGTTAATATTGTTAATAAATTAAAGGTGTTTAATGATAATACAAGTATGTTTAATACATATAGTTAATATTGTTAACAAGTTAAAGGTGTTTAAAGATAATGCAAGCATGTTTAATACATATAGTTAATATTATTAATAAGTTAAAGGTGTTTAAAGATAATACAAGCATGTTTAACACATATAGTTAATATTGTTAACAAGTTAAAGGTGTTTAATGATAATACAAGCATGTTTAACACATATAGTTAATATTGTTAATAAGTTAAAGGTGTTTAAAGATAATGCAAGCATGTTCAACACATATAGTTAATATTGTTAACAAGTTAAGGTGTTTAAAGATAATACAGGCATGTTTAACACATATAGATTCCTTTCTTTCATGAAGACAAGAATATAAGTTGGTGTATTACCTGATCCTGATGACTTGCATTGATTGGAATCAGACAGTGGTGCTAAAAACGTCCGCATTTTCGAATGGAGGAGAAAAATGTCCTCCTTTCTGTCCAATACCACATGAAAGTGGTTGGTTTTTGGCATCTTATTTGTCCAGCTTCCGTACTCCTTTGCATACACTTTACAAGAAATACATTGTCGGCAAACTCCGTAGCTTGCTAGCTTGTGCACGCCAGCTTTCTGAGACCCGTTTTGTTAGCGCAACTGTGCAGTCGGTCTTTGGAGTTTTGACGACAGGTACGGCGCCAGAGTCTGTTGAAATAAAGTGTTTCTCGCCTTCCAGTCGGTAATTTTAATGAGCTGGCAGCAGCCAGCGTCATCTCAGAAGACCCTCGGGTGCTGTGAATGTCAATCAAGTGACGAAAGTGACGTCATAGTGAAGATTTATGATCGCTCATTTTTAGGACTATTTTTTTAATGCCTGGCTGGTGATCGACTGACACACCCTCCGAGATCGACCGGTAGCTCGCGATCGACGTAATGAGCACCCCTGGGTTAAAACCATTAAAAATCAGTTCCCAGTGGCTTATTTTATTTTTCAAAGTTTTTTTCAAAATTTTACCCATCTCGCAATATCCCTAAAAAAAGCTTCAAAGTGCCTGATTTTAACCATCGTTATATACACCTGTCCATTTTCCTTTGACGTCACATAGTGATGCCAACACAAACAAACATGGCGGAAAGAACAGCAAGGTATAGCGACATTAGCTCGGATTCAGACTTAAGCTCGGCTTAAGCGATTCAACAGATTACGCATGTATTGAAACGGATGGTTGTAGTGTGGAGGCAGGTAGCGAAAACGAAATTGAAGAAGAAACTGAAGCTATTGAGCCATATCGGTTTGAACCGTATGCAAGCGAAAACGACGAAAACGACACGACAGCCAGCGACACGGGAGAAAGCGAGGACGAATTCGGCGATCGCCTTCTAACCAACAATTGGTATGTGTTTGTTTGGCATTAAAGGAAACTAACAACTATGAACTAGGTTTACAGCATATGAAATACATTTGGCAACAACATGCACTTTGAGAGTGCAGACAGCCCATTTCAGGCGCGCTAAGAACATATATTTTTCCATGATTTCAGCACTCAGGTTAACCATACCTAAATAGACACAAAATACTGCATTACTACCCGAATGTACTCGAATGATTGAAAAAGATAAATGTTATAAGCTAAATTATTGGTAAACACAGTTTATGTATAATAATTTACATAAATCCGCGAGTAATGAATAAAGTTTTCATCAATTAATATATTCTGTAGACATACCCTCATCCGCTCTCTTTTCCTGAAAGCTGATCTGTCCAGTTTTGGAGTTGATGTCAGCATCTGCTTTGAGTGTCGCAGGATATCCACACATTCTTGCCATCTCTGTCGTAGCATAGCTTTCGTCGGTAAAGTATGCGGAACAAACGACTGACCATTTCGTCGGCTTTCCCCACACCCTCGTATTTTGAACAGATTTCGTCCAATTTCTTGCCACTTTCGCATCTTTGGGCCACTGGTGCAACTTGAATCCGTCCCTGTTCGTGTTGTTACACCTTCCGACAACACACCGACGAAAGTGAGAAAATGGCGGATTGCTTCCCGATGTGATGTCACGTTGTGACGTCATTGCTCCGAGAGCGAATAATAGAAAGGCGTTTAATTCGCCAAAATTCACCCATTTAGAGTTCGGAACGAAATGGACAGAAATTTCTAGGCGCAGTCAAGGCGTTGAGGGGATCTGGTTTGGTGGCTGCAAGATTAGGTCTCTGCTTTTTGCGGATGATGTGGTCCTGATGGCTTCATCTGGCCAAGATCTTCAGCTCTCACTGGATCGGTTCGCAGCCGAGTGTGAAGCGACTGGGATGAGAATCAGCACCTCCAAGTCCGAGTCCATGGTTCTCGCCCGGAAAAGGGTGGAGTGCCATCTCCGGGTTGGGGAGGAGATCTTGCCCCAAGTGGAGGAGTTCAAGTACCTCGGAGTCTTGTTCACGAGTGAGGGAAGAGTGCATCGTGAGATCGACAGGCGGATCGGTGCGGCGTCTTCAGTAATGCGGACGCTGTATCAATCCATTGTGGTGAAGAAGGAGCTGAGCCGGAAGGCAAAGCTCTCAATTTACCGGTCGATCTACGTTCCCATCCTCACCTATGGTCATGAGCTTTGGGTTTTGACCGAAAGGACAAGATCACGGGTACAAGCGGCCGAAATGAGTTTTCCTCCGCCGGGTGGCGGGGCTCTCCCTTAGAGATAGGGTGAGAAGCTCTGTCATCCGGGGGGAGCTCAAAGTAAAGCCGCTGCTCCTCCACATCGAGAGGAGCCAGATGAGGTGGTTCGGGCATCTGGTCAGGATGCCACCCAAACGCCTCCCTAGGGAGGTGTTTAGTGCATGTCCGACCGGTAGGAGGCCGCGGGGAAGACCCAGGACACGTTGGGAAGACTATGTCTCCCGGCTGGCCTGGGAACGCCTCGGGGTCCCACAGGAAGAGCTGGACGAAGTGGCTGGGGAGAGGGAAGTCTGGGCTTCCCTGCTTAGGCTGCTGCCCCCGCGACCCGACCTCGGATAAGCGGAAGAAGATGGATGGATGGATGGATAGAGTTCGGAAATCGGTTAAAATAATATATGGTCTTTTTTCCGCAACATCAAGGTATATATTGACGCTTACATAGGTCTGGTGATAATGTTCCCCTTTAAATAAAGGGACAGTGAGACTCGTGGCATTCTCTCGATGAGTTTCAAGCACACCAAGTGAAAATCATTTCTTGAAGCTCATGGAGAGAATGCCAAGAGTGTGCGAAAAAGTAATCGGAGCAAAGGGTGACTATTTTGATTAAACTAGAATATAAAACATGTTTTCAGTTATTTCCCCCTTTTGTTTGTTGAGTACATAACTCCACATGTGTTCATTCATAGTTTTGATGCCTTCAGTGACAATCTACAATGTAAATAGTCATGAAGATAAAGAAAATGCATTAAGTACACACCCTTAGGAACTGAGATCCAACGATCAACTGATGCTCTCTGTCCCTTTTGCTCACAGGCTAGGGAAAAAAATAAGCTTTTGTCTATGCAGCTCTTTGTGTTTGGAACATGCTACAAAGAGACTGGAAGCCGACTGAATGTTTGTCCTTAAATGCTTTTAAATCTAAACTGAGAGCATTTGAAGGCCCCTCAGTTATATGTAACTGTTTTACTTGATGTCCATCCTGTCAGTTAATTGTGTAATGTGAATGTCATTTTATGTGTAACTCTGCTCTCTCTTGGCCAGGACTCCCTTGAAAAAGAGGTTTCTAATCTCAATTGGATTTTTTTTCCTGGTTAAATAAAGGTTAAGTATGACGGGGGAATGAGACGACACAGCGGCGGGGATCAGTTCAATAGGTTTATGTATGCTACTCTAAGTAAATGGTGCAAGACGATAATTAACAATGTAAACGTTACCAGGGTTTGTTGTATGTGCGTGTTGGTTGAATCCTTCGTCAGACCACAGGGGCAAGGCGAGAAGGCAGTCCGTGGGCAAGCAAGCAATCGGGGGCTGGAGAGAAGCAACGAGGTCCGTGTCCAAGCAGGGGTGGAGGATCGAGGGAGGCAGTCCGGAATCCAGAGGGAAGTCGAGGCTTTGGTTGATTGATTGAGACTTTTATTAGTAGGTTGCACAGTGAAGTTCATATTCCGTACAAATGACCACTAAATGGTAACACCCCAATAAGTTTTTCAACTTGTTTAAGTCGGGGTCCACTTAAATTGATTCATGATACAGATATATACTATCAGATATATATTATCATCACACAAGGCACACTGCTCGATCACGGGAAACAGGGGAACCACTGCGGGTGTCATGATCCGTGGCCCGGATCATGTTTTTGTTAAATTCTGTTAGTTTTGGACTCCCTTAGTTCTTGTTTTCGTGCACCCTTGTTTGCTTTTAGTTACCATGGGTGCTTATTGTTTCTACCTGTCTCTGATTGGTGCTCTGGACGCTCACCTGTTTCCCCGAGCACTAATCAGAGGAACTATTTAATCCTGCCTTTGCCGGTCAGTCGGCCTGGCTTCGTAGTTTGCTTTTGCTACAGTTACGTGAGTATTCCTTGTCTTCTTGCCTATGCTAAGTGTTAGCCTTAGCTTTGAGTGCGATCGACACATTTTTCCTCTGGCTTGTTTTCAGTTTTTGCTACTTGTTTGACTTCCGACAAATAAACCATGTTCCTACCTGCACATCCTGTACGGAGTGTTCCGTCTTCATCCCGGGGGAACGAACCCCGCAGTAAGCTGCGAACCCCCCGTCATGACAGCGGGGAACACAGAGAACATAAGACACGGGAACAGGGAAGGCACTGAGAGAGATCAAGTACGCAGGAGGGAAGCCAGAGACGGGATGCTTACTACGAGGAGTGAACTACGTTCCGGCACTGGATCTTCGGATCCGCTGGTCTTTATGCTGTCTGTGTTCATTAGTCCCAGGTGTACGGATTGTAGATTGCCTGCAGCCTTGCCGTGATGCGTGCAGAGCGAGCAGGGGAGTGTCCCGGCGTGCTTCTAGCGGCAGAGCTTGCTGCCAATGACATGCGGGATTGCGCGTGCGCCGTGACAAAAACACCGGTTTATCCTCTAACTTTTCCTACCTCATGTCAGATTCAAAATAGGTAGGGTTCTGATGTGGATTTCTGGTCTTGTCACCCCCTCCCGGGCAAAGTTGCTTTATGTGTGAATGGGTAAATGTGGAAGTAGTGTCAAAGCGCTTTGAGTACCTTGAAGGTAGAAAAGCGCTATACAAGTACAACCCATTTATCATTTATCATTTATTACAAGCGAGCGTCATTATACAGGTCTGCAGTACCTGGAGGAGCTCAGGTCGAAAATGAAGGACTTCCAACTTAGAGAAACCAAACCATCAGTTTTATATTCCTCCTTCCTGTCTCTGTGTGCGTGTGCTAAGTCAGGAGAGCACATCCTTAACCATAAAAGGAGATGTTTGTTTATAAGTGTCTGGAAAACAACTGCTTTAAGTCATAACTTAAATACTTACCTACTCAGTGGCTTCGTGGTTAGAGTGTCCGCCCTGAGATCGGAAGGTCGTGAGTTCAAACCCCGGCCGAGTCGTGCCAAAGACCAAAACAATGAGACCAATTGCCTCCCTGCTTGGCACTCAGCATCAAGGGTTGGAATTGGGGGTTAAACCTCCAAAGGCTTAGTGGCCACATGCGTGGACAGCACCTTTTTAGCTCTTATTTCCAAAATTGTGTGCACTACTGATTTGGGGTCTTATGGCCACTTATGTGGACACTTATACTGCCATCTGGTGGTGTCAGAAGAGTATAACATACAATGGAATTTGGAAAAAAAAAGTGTAAAAATAAGAATTAGCATGTCTCTAAACATGAAGTACACGTTTGTGTACTTATGGACTAAGTACATCATATAAAAAGATGATTCTTAGTTTTGATTCTAATTAGGGTCCAATAAGCCAAAATAGCAAAGATAAATAAAAAAAAAAAGCATGTAAACAAACAGCTTGGGCCTTAAGAGGTTAAATCACCAAAAATGATTCCCGGGCGCAGACACCAATGCTGCCCACTGCTCCCCTCACCTCCCAGGGGGTGAACAAGGGGATGAGTCAAATGCAGAGGACACATTTCACCACACCTAGTGTGTGTGTGTGACAATCATTGGCACTTTAACTTAAATGTTGGCGTTGAGCTAGCCAGGTAGTCTATTCTCAAGGATAGGGCTATCACTTTTGCATTCAGAACTCTGAATTTATTGCTTCTCCTCGTGAGAGAGCTAATTCCAGTCCAAATGTAAATATCCAACTAAGTCTCCTTGTTTTATCATGGGCTCAACCATTATTTACTTAAACCTGGTGGTTTGCTTTCTCCAAGATAGGATAGGACTTTATTGTCATTGCAACAAGTACAACGAAACTATGTTTTCAGCACATACCCGTTCAAGATTAGACAAACAAACAGTGTACAGGGTTACAGAACAGGAACGCTGATGGGTCACCACGAGGCGCCCCGTAAAAGGTGGGAAAAAGGTAAAACGCTGGGGAAGAAGATGAGTAAAAAAATACAATCTAGACTGGGCTCCTAAGGGGGCCCAGTCTGGAGTGGGAAAAAACCTCCATGCCGTGCACACATAAAGATGTTACATTTAATCACGACAACTCGCAACAGAGGGGGGGGGGGGGGAATTGGGCCCCTGGAGGTCGACTGCTGCTATGAAGCGCTGCCAGCCGTCCATCACCCCGAAGGGGAATCAAGCGGTGGTGAAGGCGTGGGGTGGGAGAGGGGGAGGGGGGTGTATATGCCCATTGTCTTGGGTGTGTTGATGTACTGTTCATGTTCATAGGCCTGGGGCCGTTCTGCATGCAAGCAAAAGTTCCACTCCAGGTGTCGTTGAGAGAGGTCAAAAGCGCCCATCATTGAGGTGTCCTCGGGGATGTTTTCAGAACAGCCTGCTCCTGTTATTGGAGCGTCAAGGCCATTCGAGAGAGTCAAATCGTAGATTAGGATTTTTGTTTTTCCGCGAGCAGACATTACAATGGCTTGTCTGTTCTAATATAAACATTGAGCATATGTAGAACTTAGGAGCCCAGTCTGGAGTGGGAAAAAACCTCCATGCCGTGCACACATAAAGATGTTACATTTAATCACGACAACTCGCAACAGAGGGGGGGGGGGGGGGGGAATTGGGCCCCTGGAGGTCGACTGCTGCTATGAAGCGCTGGCAGCTGTCCATCACCCCGAAGGGGAATCAAGCGGTGGTGAAGGCGTGGGGTGGGAGAGGGGGAGGGGGGTGTATATGCCCATTGTCTTGGGTGTGTTGATGTACTGTTCATGTTCATAGGCCTGGGGCCGTTCTGCATGCAAGCAAAAGTTCCACTCCAGGTGTCGTTGAGAGAGGTCAAAAGCGCCCATCATTGAGGTGTCCTCGGGGATGTTTTCAGAACAGCCTGCTCCTGTTATTGGAGCGTCAAGGCCATTCGAGGGAGTCAAATCGTAGATTAGGATTTTTGTTTTTCCGCGAGCAGACATTACAATGGCTTGTCTGTTCGATTATAAACATTGAGCATATGTAGAACATAATGAGTTAATTAATTCACTTCAGTTCTTCCTGTGATGCATCCACATAACCCCAACAAGATGTGAGGTATGAGGAAAAAGTGCCGTTCTCTGATCAACCTGTTTTATTCAAAAGCAGTAGATCCTTGAAGAGCATCAGTCCTCTTCCGGCACTTTCCTCTGTAGAGATGCTTCAGTCTGCGGCTCCCGGTTTCTCTTTCTCTCTCTCAGCCTCACTGTTGGCGCCGTGACCGAACAATAACTCTTGTCAATTTTTGCGCGGCGCAAAGACCGCGCCTCTCCTTGATGGATGGAGCTCAGCTGCCGTGTCACCTCGACATGACACTTTGTCTCCCAACAGTGTCATCTTTTTTATGGAGGAGAAAAATCATAAACCGCTACATGTTGGGAGAAAAGGATGACCTTTTTTTTTTTTTTATCTCATTATTCTCTTATGCAGCAAACGCTGCTATGTTATTTGTTGGTTCAGCATCACAATACACTACAACTCCCCTGAGATCGGTGCACTGCACCACTTCCACAAGCTTGGAGATCAGCATTTTATACAGCAAGTGAACTTTAAAATAGTCCGTGCACAGCTTGCATTGCAGTATTTGCTGTCCGCTGGAAAAGAGTCGGCTGTTGTTGTGTAAATATCAACACGAGTAGCAAAGCAAATGTATCTGGTCCAAAGTGAAGCATGGCGATGGTAGCGTCGCACGATTGCACGAGTGCTGTCGGCTCGGGCGGAGCTGCGGTTCATTGGGTGGCAACATGCCTACACCTACTGTGACATTCTGAAGCTGAAACCTGGTCTCATTGTAGTTTTCTAATATGATCAGGAGCCCAAACACACCTGCAAGATGACCAACGGGATGGTAATTTAATGTCCAAGTAGGTTTTATATCATGACTTTTAACGATATTTGCCTTTTTTACCCAATCTGATCAACCTGATCAAGTTCCTGAGCCCATGTGGTGATATCCTTTACACACTGATGTCGGTTTTTGAGGCAGTACCGCCAAAGGTCACGGGCATTCAATCAATCAATCAATCAATGTTTATTTATATAGCCCTAAATCACAAGTGTCTCAAAGGGCTGCACAAGCCACAACGACATCCTCGGTACAAAGCCCACATAAGGGCAAGAAAAAACTCACCCCAGTGGGACGTCGATGTGAATGACTATGAGAAACCTTGGAGAGGACCGCATATGTGGGTAACCCCCCCCCCCCTCTAGGGGAGACCAAATGCAATGGATGTCGAGTGGGTCTGACATAATATTGTGAGAGTCCAGTCCATAGTGGATCCAACATAATAGTAAGAGTCCAGTCCATAGTGGGGCCAGCAGGACACCATCCCGAGCGGAGACGGGTCAGCAGCGCAGAGATGTTCCCAGCCGATGCACAGGCGAGCGGTCCACCCCGGGTCCCGACTCTGGACAGCCAGCACTTCATCCATGGCCACCGGACCTGTGCTCCCTCCCCCTCCACAAGGAAGAGGGGAGCAGAGGAAAAAAGAAAAGAAACGGCAGATCAACTGGTCTAAAAGGGGGGTCTATTTAAAGGCTAGAGTATACAAATGAGTTTTAAGATGGGACTTAAATGCTTCTACTGAGGTAGCATCTCTAATTGTTACCGGGAGGGCATTCCATAGTACTGGAGCCCGAATAGAAAACGCTCTATAGCCCGCAGACTTTTTTTGGGCTCTGGGAATCACTAATAAACCGGAGTTCTTTGAACGCAGATTTCTTGCCGGGACATATGGTACAATACAATCGACAAGATAGGACGGAGCTAGACCTAGCTTAACTGACTCCTCACCCGGACTAGCAGGCTCTGTAATTGCCTGTGACCGGGCTTGCTCTAGTGTAGTTAGTCAAATGTGACTTAAACAGTAGTCTATGTTTTTAGTCGGGATGATGGCGCCTTCCTGGTTAGGGTGAAGGCCGTCTCTCATCAGCAAGCCTGGTTTGCCCCAGAAAGAGGGCCAATTATCAATAAACGTTAGTCCCTGTTGTCTACAGAAGCTAGCCAGCCACTTGTTAAGCGAGACTAATCTGCTATATCTCTCGTCATTGCCTCTCGCAGGCAGGGGGCCAGAGACAATTCATTCAATGTTGGTTTCCAGAATCTCTGAGCCTTTTGATGATATTACGGACGGTAGATAGTGAAATCCCCAAATTCCTTGCAATAGCTCATTGAAAAATGTTGTTCTTAAACTGTCCGACAATTTGCTCAATTGTTCACAAAGTGGTGACCCTCGCCCCGTCCTTGTTTGTGAATGACTGAGCATTCCATGGAAGCTGCTTTTATACCCAACCATGGCACCCACCTGTTCTCAATTAGCCTTATGTTCCAAATAAGTGTTTGATGAGCATTCCTCCGGTTTTTTTTCAGTCTTTTTTGCCACTTGTGCCAGCTTTTTTGAAACATGTTGCAGGCATCAAATTCCAAATGAGCTAATATTTGCAAAAAATTAAGTTATCTTGTCTTTGCAGTCTATTCAATTGGATATAGTTTTTGCAAATCATTGTATTCTGTTTTTATTTACCATTTACACAACGTGCCAACTTCACTGGTTTTGGGTTTTGTAGTATAAATTGTTAAACTTCAATTCTAGTCACCTCTCATTATTATTGGCAGCCTTAAAACAAAAAAATCTGGGTGGAGCGGGAGGTTCTAATACGTGAAACAACTTTGTCCGTCCATGGTGTTCTCTGGATTGACCCGATCTCGAATACAAAGTTGTTTGGTACAGTTCCCCAATATTGTAGTCTGTCCAATCACAGCGTTGACTCATTTTCTGTCAGGTTCAAACACCAATGACATCTATTAATCAGACAAGAAGCAAGGAATCATGCAGAGACAGAGTTCAATTTAGCTCATGAGGAGAACGCATGGAGCTGCACACTTAGTCACAGTCTCGCCCTATGCTTTAAGGTAGAGCTCCCGCGTCCCTCTATTTATTCAGGAGTTCCATTGTCAACATCACTGAGGAGCAAAAGGAGTGGTCACATACATCATGCAAAGCAGGTCCAGGACGCACAATATGTGACGGAATGTGCTGGGGGCCTTGTGATTTCGCCTTGTCTCCGCTTCGCCTGCGTGCTGTCGTCTTATCTTCGTTGAGGTCCTTGAAGTCATTGGCTGTTTGCGGGCTAAAACAAAGATAACATCTGCGGCTGAGGCCAACCCTCAGAAAACAAGTTTCGTCCTTGCATATATACAAAAGTCTAACTTGAGCACAACAGCTAATAACCATAGCAATGGACTTTAAGCATACTAAAGTTGTGTGATAATATATATAGATGATTATTTCTAACATTTTCAATGGATAGTAAATATGTTCAGTTGTCCAAACACGGCTAAATAATATCAAAACGTACCGTCTGTATTGTTTTCCCTTGAGAAGATGTGAAATCAGATACTGTGTCCTTAGGGCATTTTTTTGGAAAGCAGCAATGATCATTCCCAGTGTGAGGCATGGATCGCGACTGCCTTTCAGCCCCCCCGGCTGTCATTTGTGGAAGTAAATAAAATACTTTGTACTGTTGAAGCAAACAACGAGAGAAAGAAAGCAGCAAATAAATCAAGGCCAGTGTGGACTTTTGGGGCTTTTTTAACAAAAAGAAAATAACTTTTCTTGACTCTTAATGAGCCACAGCAGATTCTCATAATGTGTCAGGAATGAGTATACTTTCAGCTTAAGTAGGATTTTCTCACAAAATGTAAGCTGAACGAATGCTTAGATTTTGTGCAATTTTAGTGGCATCCCAAAATTCAGATTCCATTTTAATTTACCGTATTGTTCAGACTATAAGGCGCACTTAAAATCCTTTCATTTTCTCAAAAATCAACAGTGCGCCTTAAAAAACGATGCGCCTAATGTACAGAATAATTCTGGTTGTGCTTACCGACCTCAAAGCTATTTTATTTTGTACATGCTGTAATAAGTGTGACCAGTAGATGGCTGTCACACATAAAATATACGTTGTAGACTGCAATATGACGCCAGTTAACACCAAAACTTTAAATGTTCAATTGAAAATATAGAACATTACACACAGCGCTCAAAAAATCTGTCAAAATGTTTTAGTATGACTTTGGTAAGCGATGAAGCCGCACCGCTTGATGGATTAATGGAGTTAGGGCTACCATAATCAGACGAACTGTGCTTCAACATACAAGTATTACTATGGTGTGTATAAGGACCGCAAAATGGCACCCATTGGCAGACATATCTGGCATTTTGTCTTGCAATATTATGCAAAAGCAACTTTTCTTACCTTTTGGTATCTGCTGATCTGTATTTGAGATCTGCATAAGTCCTGAAAATTTGCTCTCTTCCACCATTGTAGTCTGTGGCAACCCCATAGTCGTTAAGCTTGTTCTTTTTCTCTATCATATTATCTGGCGTTTTGTTTCGCAATATTATGCAAAAGCAACATTTCTTACCTTCTGGTATCTGCTGATCTGTATTTGGGATCTGCATAAGTCCTGAAAATGTGCGCTCTTCCGCCATTGTAATCCATGCCAACACCATAGTCGATAAGCTTGTTCTTTTTCTCTATCATATTATCTGGCGTTTTGTTTCGCAATATTATGCAAAAGCCACGTTTCTTAACTTCTGGTACCTGCTGATCTGTATTTGGGATCTGCATACACCCTGAAAATGTGCGCTCTTCCGCCATTGTAGTCCGTGACAACCCCATAGTCAATAAGCTTGTTCTTTTTCTCTATCATATTATCTGGCGTTTTGTTTCGCAATATTATGCAAAAGCCACATTTGTTATCATATATGATAGAGAAAAAGAACAAGCTTATCGACTATGGGGTTTGTCACGGACTACAATGGTGGAAGAGCGCAAATTTTCAGGACTTATGCAGATCCTAAATACAGATCAGCAGGTACCAGAAGGTAAGAAATAAACTTGCCATGAAAGCGCTAAAACATACCGGTGTAGTGAGTTTTAATTATTCACTCAAGGAACTTTATTATTAGAGAGTTCCTGTCGGACGGTTTTTCACGGGACACATTTCGAACACTATATAGTGTTCTGTGGTTACTTTTTGGTTGGCCAACGGTTCACGTTGTATTGCGCACCCTGACGGCAAGTGTGGGAGCCGGTATGAAGTAAAGAGATGTAACTTCGTCACCTCGCCTGGTTATTGACTCCAACCCAGAATATTACACTGCCCATACCTATGCTCCTTCAAAGGCTGTGCTACTGACTGCAAAGCATTGCAATTTCAAATACAACAGTGAGTAGAGAGGAGTGTTATGTGTGTATATGTGTAAATAAATGAACACTGAAGTTCAAGTATTTATTTTATCTATATGTATATAATAAAATACATATATATGTATAGCTAGAATTCACTGAAAGTCAAGTATTTATTTTATTTATTTATACATACATATATATATATATATATATATATATATATATATATATATAAATAAAATAAATACTTAAATCTTGAAAATGTGCGCTCTTCCGCCATTGTAGTCCGTGTCACACCCCATAGTCGATAAGCTTGTTATTTTTCTCTATCATATTATTTGGCGTTTTGTTTCGCATTAGTATGCCAAAACAACTTTTCTTACCTTCTGGTGCCTGCTGATCTGTATTTGGGATCTGCATAAATCCTGTAAATGTGCGCTATTCCGCCATTGTAGTCCATGCCAACGCCATAGTCGATAAGCTTGTTCTTTTTCTTATATATATATATATATATATATATATATATATATATATATATATATATATATATATATATATATATATATATATATATATATGTATATATATATATATATAAGAAATATATATATATATATATATATTTTTACATACATATATATATATTTCTATATATATATATATATATATATATATATATATATATATATATATATATATATATATATATATATATATACATATGTATATATATAAATAAAATAAATACTTGACTTTTAGTAAATTCTAGCTATAAATAAAATATTTATTTAAAATATGTATTTTATTTATTTAAGATATTTATTTTATTTATATATATATATATATATAAGAAATACTTGAATTTTAGTAAATTCTAGCTATAAATAAAATATTTATTTAAAATATGTATTTTATTTATATATATATATATATATATATATATATATATATATATATATATATGAAAAATTTGAATTTTAGTAAATTCTAGCTATAAATAAAATATTTATTTAAAATATGTATTTTATTTATTTAAAATATGTATTTTATTTATATATATATATATATATATATATATATATATATATATATATATATATATATATATATATATATATATATATAAGAAATACTTGAATTTTAGTAAATTCTAGCTATAAATAAAATATTTATTTAAAATATGTATTTTATTTATTTAAAATATTTATTTTATTTATATATATATATATATATATATATATATATATATATATATATATATATATATATATATATATATATATATATATATAAGAAATACTTGAATTTTAGTGAATTCTAGCTATAAAAATACACCTCCCCCCTCAACCCCGCTCCCCCCCAAATCTCCCGAATTTGGAGGTCTCAAGGTTGGCAAGTATGGTCAGCACATGCCCCGCCCCTATACGATGGTGCTCCGCCCTCAACACCATCGACCTTTGCTCCTGCAGGCGCGCTGGTCACACTCTCCCTCCACGGACCCCTTTAATGCACCTTCTGTATTAAAATAGACCCGCTCATCGGCAGTGCGCCTTATATTCCGGTGCGCCCTATGGTCCGGAAAATACGGTGATACACTTAAAGCAGCTAACAGGCTTGATAATAATGATGCTGATTCTTTTTTTGTGCACCCTTAACTTTATTCCACACTACCTTGTCCGAAAGCAGATAACATCGTATTAGGAAATAAAAGGAATTATAAATTTAAAAAAAAAACATAAAAATTGTTGTGCTCTTGTTAGTTTGGGGTGCACTTGAACAACCGAAGATCTTCCTAAAGGCTTTGTCACTCACCACCCTTTTTTTTTTTTTTTTTTTTTTTTTTTAATAATACACAAGTGCTACAATATGCAGTATATATATATTTAAAAAAAACACACGTCGCTAAGTGGCTAACTAAACCTCTCATGAAAATGCTGATAACAAGGGAAGTAACAGAGAAAAATGTGCCTGCAAAATGAAACAAAGGAAATTTACAGCTGCACACAACAATCTCAAAAATCTTAAGGCGGTTGAAATACTGTATTGAGTCGTGCTAACGCTTGACGAGGATGCTTACGGAACGCCACCACGTCGGGCTCACGGATGCTTCATTTCTCATGACACACACACACAAAATGAATGCACTGCTAATCCAAACACTTGTATGAAGATGTCCTACTTTAAGTGGTAATTTATTTGATCATGGGTTCCAATTAGGGGTGTGACGGTACATGCATTCGGAATCAGATTTGTTTCGGTACGGTACGGAGGAATGCATTAAGTGACGGACAGGAAGTGTAACTGCCTGGGCGACATACTGTAGTCACACTGCAAAAAGTGAAATCTAAGTAAGATGAAATATCTCAAATAAGGGTGATATTTGCTTATTTTCTGTCTGATAAGATCATTCTTCTCACTAAGCAGATTTTATGTTGGAGTGTTTTACTCATACTTGCCAACCTTGAGACCTCCGATTTCGGGAGGTGGGGGGTGGGGGCGTGGTTGGGGGCGTGGTTAAGAGGGGAGGAGTATATTGACAACTAGAATTCACCAAGTCAAGTATTTCATATATATATATATATATATATATATATATATATATATATATATATATATATCCTGAAAATATGCAAACAAAACTGTGTTTAGATAATTGATACTTCAAACTTGCATAAATAAATATTAAGGAATATAACATAACTTGACTTCTGAGAGCTTCAAAATGTAATGAATAAAATGCTAAAGTTGTTGATAAAAAAGCAATTATTTTAATAATTAAATATGGTCATTTTAAATTAATTATTATGATAATTTAAAATTAATTATTTCAAATATATTTATTTTAATGTATAATTCTATGGCTGGATGTAATAAGGAGTCAGAAAAAATACAAATAAAAATACAATTCATTTTGATGTTTTTAGCAAAATATAGTAAAAATTTATTTTTTTATTTTTATTTTTTTTAATTAATAAATATATTTATTTTTAGGTAAGATAAACATAATAATACAATTTATCTCTAGTCTGGATGATTTAGTTCTTGTCACCCTGTTGTCCTCCCGTCATGAAAAAAGGCTGTCCTCACTCAGGTCCGCATGGAGCTGGAGGGGGCGTGGCTTCCACCTCCGGCTGAAAATCGGGAGATTTTCGGGAGAATATTTGTCCCTAAATTTCGGGAGTCTCCCGGAAAATTCGGGAGGGTTGGCAAGTATGGTTTTACTTGTTTTAAGGGTTTTGATCTTAAATGATCTCAGTAAGATATTACAGCTTGTTGCTGAGATTTGATGACCTATATTGAGTAAAACATGCTTGAAACTAGAATATCAACTGTTCCAAAGCTGTGTCATCAACACTTTAAAAAACTACTTTTTTAAAGTAATAATTTCTTACTTCAAGCATGAAAAAAAAAAAATCATTATGCCGAGCGCATATCATTATGTCAAAATAATGGCACTAGCATTTACTTCATTTAAGAATATTTTTCAACATATTGAGCAAAACGGTCTCATTTTTGTTTCCCACCAAGAAAAGTGCACTTGTTATTAGTGACAATATACTTATTTTAAGCTATTTTTGGGTTCATTGAGGTTAGCTAATTTTACTTGTTTTGGAAAGTCTTGACAAGCCGAATTTTCTTGTTCTATTGGAAGATAATGTTGCTTAGTTCAAATAAAATACCCCTAATTTTTGTATTTTTTTTTTCTTGTTTTTGAACACTGACTTTTTGCAGTGCATGCATCTACTCTGAAGACAAATACAGTGCAGCTCAGCCTTTGGTTCGTGTTAGTGCCAAGGAGGAGATAGAGCTTGAAAACTATTTTTTTTTATTGTAAGGCCAAATACATTTGGACTAGATCGAGGGTGTCAAACATACGGCCCGAGGGTGTGAGTTTGCTAAGTATAAAAATTCACCTGAATTTTTTGACTGAAATAGACTGCTGTTCTAAATGTGTCCACTGGATGTCGCAATAGCAATTATTTGTATCTTTGCAGATGATGCTACATATGTACAAAATAAACCACATGATGTTAGTCATTATTGTAAATAATGTAAATAATTCAATGTATATACTCTGATGATTAACTTGTGTGATGACTGTATTATCCTGATAGTATATATTTGTACCATGAATTGATTAACGAGGACCCGACTTAAACAAGTTGAAAAACTTATTGGGGTGTTACCATTTAGTGGTCAATTGTACGGAATATGTACTGTACTGTGCAATCTACTAATACAAGTTTAAATTAGGGCTGCAACTAACGATTAATTTGATAATCGATTAATCTGTCGATTATTACTTCGATTAATCGATTAATAATCGTATAAAAGACACAAACTACATTTCTATCCTTTCCAGTATTTTATTGAAAAAAAAAACAGCATAATGGCACCATGCTTGTTTTGATTATTGTTTCTCAGCTGTTTGTACATGTTGCAGTTTATAAATAAAGGTTTATAAAAAAAATAAAAAATAAACGAATCAATGACTAAATTAACGCCAACTATTTTTATAATCGATTTTAATGGATTTAATCGATTAGTTGTAATATCTTTGCTTATTAATGTATTTGTTTGGACAGAAACAAATGTATGTTGTGCAATCTACTAATAAAAGTTTCAATTAGGGCTGCAACTAACGATTAATTTGATAAGCGATTAATCTGTCGATTATTACTTCGATTGATCGATTAATAATCGGATAAAAGAGACAAACTACATTTCTATCCTTTCCAGTATTTTATTGGGGAAAAAAACAGCATACTGGCACCATGCTTGTTTTGATTATTGTTTCTCAGCTGTTTGTACATGTTGCAGTAAAGGTTTATAAAAGAAATAAATAAAATAAATAACAATTTAATTAAAAAAAAAAAAAAAAGCTTCTGCGCATGCGCATAGCATAGATCCAACGAATCGATGACTAAATTAATCGCCAACTATTTTTATAAATTATTTTAATCGATTTAATCGATTAGTTGTTGCAGCCCTAGTTTCAATCAATAAATAGTGCACCAGTCGAGGAAAATGATCAAACTATATAAATAACATCCTTTAAATTGATTTTGATATAATTTTGAAAATTAGCACCAATGAGTTGACTGATGAACATTATCACATCATTTATTCAGAAAATATAAATAACGGCAAATAACCGCAACAGGTAATTGTAAACAACAACAACAACAACAACAACATTATGATTTGTACAATTTCAGAATGTTCTTGTTCTTTTTTTTAAACAAAGAAAGCAATCCGAAGTTGTCTTTATTTTTAAGTTATCGTGCCGTGATTTTACCACTTGGGAGTAGATTTTTCTCGAAGTGGCCCCCGATCTAAAATGAGTTTGACACCCCTGGACTAGACGAAAGCAGTGAACAACAGAGATAAGTGACGAGGCTACAATGCTGCAAAGAACTTTCATTTACTAAAAAAAAACCCCATTAAATTAATTCATACTGTTCAAACTTATCTTTAAATCTGTATTTATTGAATAGTTGCCTGAGCAGTTTGCAGTTATTTGTTTCATTTAAAACACAGGTGTCAAACTCAAGGCCCGGGGGCCAAGTCTATATGGCCCTCGAAAGCCTGGAAAAAAATATGCGTCAATAAGGTATAATATCTTTGCTTATTAATGTACTTGTTTGGACAGAAAAAAATGTACATAGTGCATGAAATTGCAATTTTTTTTTCCAACTTTAATATTAGCCGATAATGCAACTAATATTGTATCGTCATCATTTCCAAACAATTTTTGGGGTTAAAGTTCAAACAAATGCTGTAAATATATGTAGGTTTTAGAGGTTGTATTAAAACATTTTAAATACAAAAAAAAAAAAACATTTTTACAGTCAAATTCTGTCAACTGAGCGTTTTTTTTTTTCATGGTAAAATCGACGCTTATTGTTTTTACCGTGTATTACTGTAAAAGGAAAACATGTTTTTTAACGGTAAAAAACTGGCAGCTCTGTTGCCAGAATAAAAAAAAAATAGAAATAACATTAGTGCCGTTTTTCCATTTATAGTAAGGCGTTGTAAAACCACAGTGCATTTTACTGTAAAATTATGGCCATTAAGCTGACATTTTTTCCATTTACTGTAATGAATCAATCAATTAATCAAAGTTGACTTATATAGCCCTAAATCACGAGTGTCTCAAAGGGCTGCACAGTGAGTTTCCAGTTTTTACTGTAAAATATACATATATTTTTTTTACAGTATGCATGAAAAAATATATAATATTCATATAAGAAGATTTAGGCCCACCAAATAAGGGGGGACAGCAGGGGTTGTGGGGTACAGGAGCGTATCCACTCGATACTACTATGATTACATTGATATTTTTTAGCATTAAAAAATATTTTTTCATTAAAAAAAAAAAAAATAGATTATGTTTATAAACTCAGTAAATACGTCCCTGGACACATGAGGACTTTGAATATGACCAATGTATTATCCTGTAACTACTTGGTATCGGATCGATACCTAAATTTGTGGTATCATCCAAAACTAATGTAAAGTATCCAAACAACAGAAGAATAAGTGATTATTACATTTTAACAGAAGTGTAGACAGAACATGTTAAAAGAGAAAGTAAGCAGATATTAACACTAAATTAACAAGTAGATTAATAATTCATTTTCTACCGCTTGTCCCTAATAATGTTGACAAAATAATAGAATGGAAAATGACACAATATGTTACTGCATACGTCAGCAGATTAAATTAGGAGCCTTTGTTTGTTTACTTACTACTAAAAGACAAGTTGTCTTGTATGTTCACTATTTTATTTATGGACAAAATTGCAATAAGAAACATATGTTTAATGTACCGTAATATTTTTTGTTAAAATAAAGCCAATAATGCAATTTTTTGTGGTACCCTTTATTAGAAAAGTACCAAAGTACCAAAATATTGGTATCGGGTGTTACAATAATTATGTATATATTATCACACAACTTTATGCTTAATGGCCGTTGCTATAAATTATTGTCAATTGTGCTGAAGTGGTATTTTTGTATCTGTGCCAGCCGTCTCTATCAGTGTTGTGTCCAGACTCG
Organism: Nerophis lumbriciformis; assembly: GCF_033978685.3. Taxonomy (NCBI): domain Eukaryota; kingdom Metazoa; phylum Chordata; class Actinopteri; order Syngnathiformes; family Syngnathidae; genus Nerophis; species Nerophis lumbriciformis. Next base: position 34,847,591 of record NC_084571.2, on the reverse strand, counting down.
GCCTGCTGACTGCCAGGGCCGAACATCGCAAACAAAGCAGAGACGGGGCGATAGCACCAGCGTCAATACATTTGCATTTTTGTATAATCATATATTGTGTCTAACTGGAGTTGTCGAGATTAGCCCCTTCCCTCAGCGACAGCTTCAGTGATGTAACCGGGGACCTCCCGAATAAATCGAGGAAGCACGCGGGCTGGACTTTTAGAACGTAGTTTGGATCTGTAGCTAGAGTACAGCCCCAAAAAAACGTGTCTCCTCGATTGAGTCCAAATTGAACTCTGTCTCTGCATGATTCCTTGCTTCTTGTCTGTTTAATAGATGTCATCAGTGTTTGCACCTGACATCGGTACAACTCTACCCTCCACCTTCTTGTCACTTGAGATCCACCAAGGTACGGGGCCATAGGAATTCCTTCCCTACTGTAGATCCTATCCCCATTATTTGCATTGTTAGCCACATAGTGCTAGCATTTTTTTTTTTTACTACAAACCCCGTTTCCATATGAGTTGGGAAAATGTGTTAGATGTAAATATGAACGGAATACAATGATTTGAAAATAATTTTCAACCCATATTCAGTTGAATATGCTACAAAGACAACATATTTGATGTTCAAACTGATAAACATTTTTTTTTTTCGGAAAATAAACATTAACTTTTGAATTTGATGCCAGCAACACGTGACAAATAAGTTGGGAAAGGTGGCAATAAATACTGATAAAGTTGAGGAATGCTCATCAAACACTTATTTGGAACATCCCACAGGTGTGCAGGCAAATTGGGAACAGGTGGGTGCCATGATTGGGTATAAAAGTAGATTCCATGAAATGCTCAGTCATTCACAAACAAGGATGGGACGAGGGTCACCATTTTGTCAAAAAATGCGTGAGCAAATTGTTGAACAGTTTAAGAAAAACATTTCTCAACCAGCTATTGCAAGGAATTTAGGGATTTCACCATCTACGGTCCGTAATATCATCAAAGGGAACAGAGAATCTGGAGAAATCTCTGCACGTAAGCAGCTAAGCTTTCGATCCCTCAGGCTGGACTGCATCAACAAGCGACATCAGTGTGTAAAGGATATCACCACATGGGCTCAGGAACACTTCAGAAACCCACTGTCAGTAACTACAGTTGGTCGCTACATCTGTAAGTGCAAGTTCAAACTCTCCTATGCAAGGCGAAAACCGTTTATCAACAACACCCAGAAACTCCGTCGACTTCGCTGGGCCTGAGCTCATCTAAGATGGACTGATACAAAGTGGAAAAGTGTTCTGTGGTCTGACGAGTCCACATTTCAAATTGTTTTTGGAAACTGTGGACGTCGTGTCCTCCGGACCAAAGAGGAAAATAACCATCCGGATTGTTATAGGCGCAAAGTTGAAACGCCAACATCTGTGATGGTATGGGGGTGTATTAGTGCCCAAGACGTGGGTAACTTACACATCTGTGAAGGCGCCATTAATGCTGAAAGGTACATACAGGTTTTGGAGCAACATATGTTGCCATCCAAGCAACGTTACCATGGACGCCCCTGCTTATTTCAGCAAGACAATGCCAAGCCACGTGTTACATCAACGTGGCTTCAAAGTAAAAGAGTGCTGGTACTAGACTGTCTCCCATTGAAAATGTGTGGCGCATTATGAAGCCTAAAATACCACAACGGAGACCCCCGGACTGTTGAACAACTTAAGCTGTACATCAAGCAAGAATGGGAAAGAATTCCACCTGAGAAACTTAAAAAATGTGTCTCCTCAGTTCCCAAACGTTAATTGAGTGTTGTTAAAAGGAAAGGCCATGTAACTCAGTGGTGAACATGCCCTTTCCCAACTACTTTGGCACGTGTTGCAGCCATGAAATTCTAAGTTAATTATATCTGGTCTTTGTAGTGCATTCAATTGAATATGGGTTGAAAAGGATTTGCAAATCATTGTATTCCGTTTATATTTACATCTAACACAATTTCCCAACTCATATGGAAACGGGGTTTGTATTTAGAAGAAGACGTGTGTTCTTGTCTCACATTGGGATTGTGAATGATGTGAAAATCCCCCCCAAAAGTGCACTTTTCCTATTGTTAAGCTTGTTGAAATTAAACCAAACCATTCGAAGTGAAGCCTCATTTTTTAGAAGGGACTAAACAAAGAAATCACCCAAAATCTTTGCCGGAGTGACGTGAAGCCGAACTAAACCATGATGTCACCGAGCTGACACCCATTTATGTATTGCTCATTCATAAATATACAATGAAGCCCGTAGCCATGTAAGCCCCCCATGGAGTACGCTCTGTAAACATCCTTTTGACACGTTAAGCCTCACAATGTAGTGCCAACAATTCATAATATACAAATTCACAGCCAGTAAGTCGGAGGAGTCACATTCCCTAGCGTGTTGATATTCGTCCGTCCGATATTTTATAAAAAAATCCGTAATGTACAGGACGTAACAGCCTTGCAGTTTTATTCAAAAATGAAGTCCTTTCAGCAAGCTTTTTCCCCCCACCCTAATCGTCAGACATGATGCAACATAGTACACTGGAAGCAAAGAAAAACAGTTTTTTTTTATCGCTATAAATAAATACTTCTGTAAAATATACATAAAAGCTGCCATAGACACAATTTTTGTACATTACATTCGTCCGACGGGCTCGCTAGCAGGAAAATGCTGTCATTGTCTTTCCACGTCCTCTATTATTCCTAAATTTCCAGATTATAATATTGTCACTTTCCAAGGGAGCAAACCGATACAAATATATTTGTATAAAAAAAAAATGCTCGTACCATTCCCAGACCGTGCAGGGATATTGTAAACAGTTTTTTTTTTTCTACTTTGGTCATAAATTAGGATTTATTTAAAAAAAATGTGTTATATGAGACCATACATGTGATTCAATAAGAAGTATAAACATACGGTATGTAAAGCTCAAAGTAAATATAAACAACTGAATCTGTACATAGTTGGATGAATTAATCATATGCGGGGATTGTTTTTTTTTTAATATTAAAAAGAGTCGAGAAGAATAAAAATTGAGGTTTCAGTAAACATAGTTTCATAGAGTAGTGTCCATATTACACAACAGCAAATCCACTTTCACAGGACTTGGCCATGCGGTACCCAACAACCTACAACCCATTGTAACATATATATATTTATATATAATTATTCTTATTAATTAGCAGTATGTGTTCTCTGGAGTAGATTCTTTACATAATATGACAGATGTGAAATATTCCCCCCACCCCTTCAGTCAAAAGAGAACATGTGTGATTTGGAGCATGGAAGAATCCATTGATGAGGTTCTTGTGTCATATCTGTGAGGTCCACGTTTAAAAAGACCTAAGGAGGTTATGATTTATTCTGGGCCGACACGCCTTTCCAGTAGTCTAAAATATCATGCAGGTCCTCGTCCTTCGCAAACTGCACCTTCTTGCGGAGCGCGTGGCCCGCCGCCATGTATTCGTCGTCCTTGTGCCGTTTGCGGTGCAGCTTGAAGCGCTCCCAAATGCTGTGCGAAGGTTTGCAGTAGTACTCGGGGCTGGACGAGTAGCTCAGGTTGTGGTACTGCGGTGGCAGCTGGGAGTACGCCAAGTCTCTGGAGCGGGAGTGCGGGAGAGACTCCAGCATTGGCGACTTGATGCCGTCGGGTCCTTCCAGCTCTTCGATCTGAACGTCGGGATACGAGTGGCGGTGGTCGCCGTACTGACGGATCTTCTCCGCCTCGGCCCTCAGGATGGCGGCGGCGGGCGTTACCGTGAGGATGGTCTCCCCCGTTGGGGAGGTTTTCTCGATGTACCTAGATTCAGTGCGGTAAGGCCTGGGGCTTCGCATTCCTGAGGCAGTGCTGGGCCTTTTTGGCGAGGCGTCCGAGGAGCGATGTCTCTGCAAGGAATGGTGGTAGCTGTCCTGATACGGAGGGGACAGGAGGCCAGATTTGTTCTGTGGCTGCTCTGATATGAGCACCAGCTGGGGCTCTGCATTGGACACTGCTCCGGATCTTACCCCTTGATAAGAAGTGGAGTCCGACTTCAGAGCGTCAATGCAGTTGTTAATGATCTGGTTGACTTTGTCCACCTCTTTTGCGATGGTAGAAATCTCTGCAACGGAGCCCTGGCTGTTTCCAGGCATCCCCATGTCACACTCCCTGCGTTCATGGTGGTCCAGGCTCCTTACCTCCATGTAACTTCCCTTCATCATTTTGGGAGTTTCGTTTATTTCTTGAAATTTGTACTGCTCCATTTCACCTGCAGAGGGTAGGTAGGGCATACGTGGTGCCATGCTCTCTCCAGACAGCAGCTGCTTCTGGGACATGCGGGAAATAGCCCCCCCCTCCAGTTCTTGTCCATACTTAAGCTCCATTATGTTCTTCTTCATAGTCCCTGCTTTTTTGTGCTTTTCGTCTTGCTGGCGCTTCCGTCGCAAGCAGTAGTAAACCACCCCGAGGAAGATGACCATGCTGAAGAGGCATCCCAGAATGGTCATGATGTAATGAGTGGCCGTCGCGTTGTTGGAGTCCCTCGACTTGCCCTTCCAGGGCCCGGTGGTGATTGTCAGGCAAGTGTGGTTGTGTCTCAGTGAGTTACGAATGGAAGCAACACAGTATGTGTAGTTTGTGTGGGGTTTGAGGTCCTTAAGGTCAACGTCTTGCTTTATTTCTTTTAGGGGTTGGATGTCCATGAAAAAACTGTTGTTGTACAGAACCAGGATGTACATCTTTTTGAAAGGATAGGGAATCTGGACCGTAATGGTGGCGCCTGTGTTCGACACCTGCTTCAGTTTCATTAGAGGGTTTGCTTCCATTTCATTGTTGATTGCAGTGATGTTGCTTGGAATTATGTCTTCTGGTTCTGTCCCCGATGGACAGTCCTCTAATCCACAGAGGGTAAAGTCTGGTGGGGGTGTTGTAGGCTCAAGGGGCAGGGGAAAAAAGGGTGTGATGTAGTCGTCTGTGCACACGGTGGTGAGCATGTGAAGAGCATTTCGATACGTGGGGTTGTTTGGGTTCTGGCTTAGCAGACTGTAACCAGAAACGCCACTTGGGGAGTCACAGACCATCCGCTCGTTGGTCCTGTTAGGGAACACTGAAAGCCACTTGACAAAGCCAAGTAACTCACAGGAGCAGTTGAAAGGGTTAGTGTAGAGCTCGCAAGTGCTCAGCTTAGTCAGACTGGTGAACGTAGAGCCGTCCAACTGCTGGATGCGGTTCATGGACAGGTCGATGTTCTCAATGTTGGGGCATTCCCAAAAGGCATTGGGTGTCACAGTCTCGATCAGGTTAGCCTGGAGGTAGAGGTACTGTAGCTTTCCGAGACCTCTAAGGATCCCCTCTGTCAGGTTCCGTAACTTGTTAAAGCCCATTTGAAGAACTTGTAAGTTAAACTGTGCGGAGAATGCCCCATCCTCCACATACGATATCTCATTCTTAGTCAGGTTCAGGTAAGTCAAGTTGGCAAAGCGACTGAGAGCTAAGTAGTGAATACTTTTAATTTTGTTCTCATTCAGGCGAAGGTCCACAATGGTGCTGTTGATGTGCTGCGGGATGGCCTCATAAGGCGGTTGGTTTTGGCTGCAGATGGCAAGCCACACATAGCCCTTTTCGCCCTCGATTAGCCAGCAGTCTGCGCTGACCTGGCCAACACGGCTCAAAAAAACAATGGTTGCAGACCAAAGCAGGGCGCTCGTCGCCACCCCCCACCTGCAGGCAACCGGTGTTTCCCTGCGAGTCATGTCCGAAGAAGATCGGAGGCGACAGCGCTGTGGTTTCAGTTCAAGAGCAGTAGGAGTGCGTTCAGCCGTCGCCTCGTCATGGATGAATTCATTTAGATTTGCAGATGGTGAACTCGTGGCATCGTCTCTGCTTGGTTTGTGCTTTTTGTCTCGGCGGCAAACATCATTTTAGTCCAACTGTCTTCATTGCATCACTTGCTTCCAGGTGGAGGCATAACCTGCAACACAGAGACGTGACAATTGAACATCATGCAGCAATGCTCTGATATTCACGTACATTGATACCCCAACTTACGACTACCCCAACTTTATTTTGAGACACAAGATTTCCCCCGACCTTTTGTTGTGCTTTGAATTGCGAGCATGAATTTTAGATACACACAGGTAGTAATTGTTTACAGCCCACAGCCGGAGATCAACACAATCCTGCCCTCCAACCATGAAGACTAGGAACATGAGTGCAAAGAAACCTGAAAATCAATCTTCATTTGTTTCAGCAAGCCTCAGACTGGAGCTGCAGCTCCAGGAGAAAGAGTGGGCCTGATTACTCCTCTGCTGTCTTTTCGGACAACTGTCCTTAAATACCTTTTACACCAAGACCCTTACTCTTTGTAGTTCTAGCCGGAGATCGACACAATCCTGCCCTCCAACCATGAAGACTAGGAACATGAGTGCAAATAAACCTGAAAATCAAACCCAGAACCGTCAGTCTGCACCATTTCGAAGCATAATTAGGCTCTGGGCCAAAACAATAAATGCAGAGCGGACATTAATTCATGAAAATATGAATAAGCTGACGGATGGTGGGCCACAACGTGTTTCAGTTTGTTCAGTTGTATATTTGATGGTCGTGTGATGGGTGATGAGCCAAGAAGACGCCAACGAGGAATCGTCGAACAAAAAGCTTCATTTGTTTCAGCAAGCCTCAGACTGGAGCTGCAGCTCCAGGAGAAAGAGTGTGCCTGATTACTCCTCTGCTGTCTTTTCGGACAACTGTCCTTAAATACCTTTTACACCAAGACCCTTACTCTTTGTAGTTCTAGCCTTGGAGCCGGTCAGTCTGGTTAGTCAATCTTTCCTTGACATTATAATAATAATAATAATAATAACTGGGATTTATATAGCGCTTTTCTAAGTACCCAAAGTCGCTTTACATGTAGAACCCATAAATCATTCACACCTGGTGGTGGTAAGCTACTTTCATAGCCACAGCTGCCCTGGGGTAGACTGACGGAAGCGTGGCTGCAATTTGCGCCGACGGCCCCTCCGACCACCACCTATCATTCAATTCACCGGTGTGAGTGGCACCGGGGGCAAAGGGTGAAGTGTCCCGCCCAAGGACACAACGGCAGTGATTTTTTGGATGGTAAGAGGCGGGGAGCGAACCTTCAACCCTCAGGTTTCTGGCACGGTTGCTCTACCCACTACGCCATGCCGCCCCATTATTCCTCTGATCAGTTTGAGTTGGGTGATCTCCGACCCCTATCCTCTACTCCTACCTGTGGGGGCTTCCTACCAGATATTGCTAATGTCTTTATTATCACTCCAAAAATCCAACTGCTGCTATCCTCTAAGTTCTCCAATGTCCCTGGGGGCAAGAGCCACCACTCTCTGGAGTGCTTGTGATGGACATGTGCATTTTTTACCTTAGTAGAATAATCCTCTAAAAGATTATGTGACCAAATACAAATAAATGATAGTCCACAAATCATATAAGAAAATTGTATACAGAATAATTTACCACAGTTCCTTGTACTTGACTCTGCAGACTGGACTTGCGAGCATTAGCCTTGCTCAATGGGTCTTATGCAGACTTACATGTCAGTTGCGGTCAACCCTTACCTCTTCGGTCCATCACTCAAAGATAACATAAAAAAGGAGATACAATTTGACATTATTTATTACAACTACTGTGGTAGATGGAGTGACGGCAGGAATCACATGTTCGCAAGATTCGGCAGAAATCAGGCTACAGCTTGAACGCCTTTTTTCCACTTGGTCCTAGTGCTTGACCTGTTGTCCCACTAATACATGATGCCAGTGTTTTTGGACACGGGGCCAAAACTGTCTTTTGAGTAAGTTCAGGGGCCATTTCCAGCTTGTCCACCTGTGTGTATTTACTGGATAATTACCATATTTTCCGGACTACAAGGCACATTTAAAATCTTTTTTTTTTCTTTCTCAAAACTCAACAGTGCGCCTTATAACCCGGCGCGCCTAATGTACGGACTAATTCTGGTTTTGCTTACCGACCTCGAAGCAATTTTATTTGGTACATGGTGTAATAAGTGTGACCAGTAGATGGCAGTAAAACATAAGAGATACTGTCGGAGGCAGATATTTACATATATCCGTATTTAAGTGTTACTTCTTTATTTTCATAATCATATTACAAACCAGCTGGTGTTTTTCTTCCAATTGTGGTCTTTTGGTTGTCTGCAAATACTGTGTGCTAACCTTGACTATGGAATGTGAGGAATACTCCTTCTTTTATCTCTTCTTGTGTCCAGGTGCGGTGGACAATGGGCATGTGTTTGGGCTGGAAAGACAAGACAGCAAGGGTGGGAGGGAGAGAGTCTTTATAGAATAGAAGGTTTCCATATTTCAGATGAGACCATCTTAGCTGCGCGATTGAACGTTCTATGCTGGACTGGTCTCATTATATTTACAAAGCTTTGCAAATATATTACAAAATACCTATTCTGTCTCTGGTGGTTCTTCTACTCAGCTTTAAGTGTCGTAAAGAGCTTGGGAGCGACCAAAAACTTGAATTCCCTGGGAGGAACAACTGGTCCAAACGCAACAATACGTACAGACTGCACTATGATGGCAATATGACTCAAGTAAACGACACCAACATGTTATATGTTCGATTGAAAATATAGAACATTACACACGGCGCTCAAAAATCTATCAAAATGTTTTGGTACGGCTTTGGTAAGCTATGAAGCCGGACCACTTGATGTGCTTTTCTCACATTCTGGTGCCTGATGATCTGTATTTGGGATCTGCATAAATCCTGAAAAATTGCACGCATCCGCCTTTGTAATCAGTGTTGACACCATAGTCGATAAGCTTCTTCTTTTTCATCCTCCGCTGTTGCCATTTCTAACATAAAGTAGTGTAAAGTTCTTACTTATATCTGTCAGTAAACTCACCATGAAAGCACTAAAACATACCGGTATAGTGAGTTCCTATAATTCACCCAAGGAAATTTAGTTATTAGAGTTCCGGTCGGCCTTGTTATTGTTATACTAGTGAGCCAAGGATGAGGAGATGCTGCTCCGTTATTGATTGAAGTAAAGTCTGAATGTCATTAAAACAGTTAGCTCCATCTTTTGACCAAAGAACCACAATTACATGTTATGTAGACCAGTGTTTTTCAACCTTTTTTGAGCCAAGGCACATTTTTTGCGTTGATAAAATCCGAAGGCACACCACCAGCAGAAATCATTAAAAAATAAAACTCTTTTGACAGTAAAAAGTCGTTGTCGCAATTGTTGGATATGACTTTAAAGCATAACCAAGCATGCATCAATATAGCTCTGGTCTCAAAGTAGGTGTACTGTCACCACCTGTCACATCATGCCCTGACTTATTTGGAGTTTTTTTGCTGTTTTCCTGTGTGTAGAGTTTTAATTATTTGGGTGGCTTTTTCTCTTTTTTTTGTATTTTTCCTGTAGCAGTTTCCTGTCTTCCTTTGAGCGATATTTCCCGCATCTACTTTGTTTTAGCAATCAAGAATATTTAGTTGTTTTTTTTATCCTACTTTGTGGCGACATTGTTGATTGTCATGTCATGTCCGGATGTACATTGTGGACGCCGTCTTTGCTCCACAGTAAGTCTTTGCTGTCGTCCAGCATTCTGTTTTTGTTTACTTTGTAGCCAGTTCAGTTTGAGTTTCGTTCTGCGTAGCCTTCCCTAAGCTTCAATGCCTTTTCTTAGGGGCACTCACCTTTTGTTTATTTTTGGTTTAAGCATTAGACACCTTTTTACCTGCACACTGCCTCCCGCTGTTTCCGACATCTACAAAGCAATTAGCTACCTGCTGCCACCTACTGATATGGAAGAGTATTACACGGTTACTAGACAGCACCGACACTCAACAACAACACATCATTTGTAAACTATAATTACTGGTTTGCAAGATATATTTTTAAACTAGACTGTATCTCACGGCACACAAGAGTGGTTGAAAAACACTGATGTAGACCACAAGGAAGTATTTTACATTTAGAAAACAAATTAAATTAAAGCTGCAAGCAGCATTGGTCGGGCCTGCGTATTTGGCAGGTGCTAGTCCTAAGTGTCCCAATACTTTTGTCTACTTTTAGTTTGAAGTGTCCCAAGACTTTTGTCTAGTGTACCTACCTTGTCTGCATTGTGTGGGCACGTTGGTGCTTCCTGCTTTTAAGCAGCCATCTTAAAAAAACAGCAGTGCAGCAGAATCAGCGCAGCGGGTCTTTGAAGGGTCATAAAATCAAAACCGGAGCAGTTAGAAAAAAAGCGCAACTGTCATTGTAATCACAAGGGTTAAATCTCTCCTGTGTTAGTTTGAAGGCGAAACGACAAACGCGCTCAGAGGAGTTCGTTTTTGAAGGAAGGTGACCGGTTTTTACAAACAATTTGTTTTGAAGGGGGAATAGCAAACTTCCTGTTGATTTTTGCTGGGGGTTGTCAATTTAAGAAATTTAGGTCTAAGTGAGATCTACATAGAGGTTTTTGTTTCATGTCTCTCCGACCTTCCCAGTGGGAGTTACAGGCAGTTTTGTCAGTTTTTTCATCCGAGGAGCAGTTTTTTGTGCATTTTATTAAAAAATTGCGCTAGAGCACAATTTTGAGATTTGGGGTTAGGTTTTTTTATTAGATCCCAATTTTTGCCAGTCCTAATGTGTATGTACAGTTTGGTGAGTTTTGAAGCGTTTGAAGGGGGTCAAATTACAGCTCAAAGAGGCAAAAGTTACTGTTTTAGTACTTTTTTGTCTTGAAGGGGGAATTGCCAACTTCCTGTTGATTTTAGCCCGAGGATGTAAAATTATGAGAACTAGGTCTAAATCAGACCTACATAGAGGATTTTGTTTCATGTCTTTCCGACGTTCTTAGTGGGAGTTACAGGCAGTCTAGTTTTCTTTTTCCTAGGGGGCGCTAGAGCGCAATTTTGAGTTTTGCGGTTCGGTTTTTTTTAAAAAAGACAATGTTCGTAGGTCTTGATGTGTGGGTCAAATATGGTGAGTTTTGAAGCATGTTAAGTGGGTCAAATTAGTGCTCAAAGAGGCGGCGGAATAATAATAATAATAATAATAATAATAATAATAATAATAAAACCTTAGAAAAACAATAGGTCCTTATGTCCCATTGCATAAGTCCTTTTGCAATGGGCCATGCGGGCCCTAATAATATGACCCCTTTTAATGCGCCTTATAATCCGGTGCACCTTATATATGAAAAAAGATCACAAATAGACCATTCATCGGCAGTGCGTTTTATAATCCGGTGCGCCATATGGTCCGGGAAAAACTCATTACAGTTGTTAAAACAAATGCTAAGCAGTTTAATGTTTTGCATTTTGTTTACTTACTTACCCGAAATTAACCAAAATACGTCATTAAAAGCGAGGTATGTACCAAGCCGTGATTACATTGTACCATTGTTCTCCTACTGTTCTCACGCCCGCCATGTGCATGGATGGTGGACTATTAAAACAAACTATCGGCTAATTAAAGCTTGACAGTTTGGGGAAAGCCAAGGTCCCAGTTGTCTGGCCATTAACCTGCCGACTGTCAAATGCAGCGAGGCCAGCGTTTAGACGCTGCATTAAATCAATTATACAGCACCGTGTGCAAATGGTGCTTAGGATCGATTCGTTTAGGGTTTCCATCTGACAACCGCAGTGCATAAGGTCCTTATTTGTGTACGTAGGTTCGTCCCAGCGAAAAGAAGGGGACTTGTGTACAAGTTGCTACCTAGTGGTACAGTATGTAGATTAACAGAGACAAGTCTTTTGCAGACATCACCTGTAACCACGGTTAAAGCTGCAAGCAGCGTTGGTCGGGCCCGCAATTTTGGCAGGTGCTAGTCCTAAGTGTCCCAATAATTTTGTCCAGTTTTAGTCCTAAGTGTCCCAATACTTTTGTCAAGTTGTAGTCCTAAGTGTCCCAATACTTTTGTCCAGTGTAGGTGTCCCGATACTTTTGTCCAGTGGTAGTCCTAAGTGTCCCAATACTTTTGTCCAGTTTTAGTCCTAAGTGTCCCAATACTTTTGTCTAGTGGTAGTCCGAAGTGTCCCAATACTTTTGTCCAGTTTTCGTCCTAAGTGTCCCAATACTTTTGTCAAGTGTTAGTCCCAAGTGTCCCAATACTTTTGTACAGTTTACGTGCCAAGTGTCCCAATACTTTTGTCCAGTTTTAGTCCTAAGTGTCCCAATACTTTTGTCCCGTGGTAGTCCGAAGTTTCCCAATACGTTTGTCAAGTTATAATCCTAAGTGTCCCAATACTTTTGTCCAGTTTTAGTCCTAAGTATCCCACAACTTTTGTCAAGTAGTAGTCCTAAGTGTCCCAATACTGTTGTCAAGTTTTAGTCCTAAGTGTCCCAATACTTTTGTGCAGTTCTGGTCCTAAGTGTCCCAATACTTTTGTCCAGTGTTCGTCCTAAGTGTCCCAATACTTTTGTCCAGTTTTTGTCCTAAGTGTCCCAATACTTGTCTAGTTTTCGTCCTAAGTGTCCCAATACTTTTGTCAAGTTTTAGTCCCATGTGTCCCAATACTTTTGTCCAGTTTTCGTCCCAAGTGTCCCAAAACTTTTGTCCAATTTACATACCAAGTGCCCCAATACTTTTATCCAGTTTTCGTCCTAAGTGTCCCAATACTTTTGTCCAGTTTTCGTCCTAAGTGTCCCAATACTTTTGTCAAGTGTTAGTCCCAAGTGTCCCAATACTTTTGTACAGTTTACGTCCCAAGTGTCCCAATACTTTTGTCCAGTTTTAGTCCTAAGTGTCCCAATGCTTTTGTCCCGTGGTAGTCCTAAGTGTCCCAATACTGTTGTCAAGTTTTAGTCCTAAGTGTCCCAATACTTTTGTGCAGTTCTGGTCCTAAGTGTCCCAATACTTTTGTCCAGTGTCCGTCCTAAGTGTCCCAATAATTTTGTCCAGTGTTCGTCCTAAGTGTCCCAATACTTTTGTCCAGTTTTAGGCCTAAGTGTCCCAATGCTTTTGTCCCGTGGTAGTCCGAAGTTTCCCAATACTTATGTCAAGTTTTAGTCCTAAGTGTCCCAATACTTTTGTCAAGTTATAATCCTAAGTGTCCCAATACTTTTGTCCAGTTTTAGTCCTAAGTATCCCAAAACTTTTGTCAAGTAGTAGTCCTAAGTGTCCCAATACTGTTGTCAAGTTTTAGTCCTAAGTGTCCCAATACTTTTGTGCAGTTCTGATCCTAAGTGTCCCAATACTTTTGTCCAGTGTTCGTCCTAAGTGTCCCAATACTTTTGTCCAGTTTTTTTCCTAAGTGTCCCAAGACTTTTCCAGTTTTCGTCCTAAGTGTCCCAATACTTTTGTCAAGTTTTAGTCCTATGTGTCCCAATACTTTTGTCCAGTTTTCGTCCCAAGTGTCCCAAAACTTTTGTCCAATTTACGTACCAAGTGCCCCAATACTTTTGTCCAGTTTTCGTCCTAAGTGTCCCAATACTTTTGTCCAGTTTTCGTCCTAAGTGTCTCAATACTTTTGTCAAGTGTTAGTCCCAAGTGTCCCAATACTTTTGTACAGTTTACGTCTCAAGTGTCCCAATACTTTTGTCCAGTTTTAGTCCTAAGTGTCCCAATGCTTTTGTCCGGTGGTAGTCCTAAGTGTCCCAATACTGTTGTCAAGTTTTAGTCCTAAGTGTCCCAATACTTTTGTGCAGTTCTGGTCCTAAGTGTCCCAATACTTTTGTCCAGTGTCCGTCCTAAGTGTCCCAATACTTTTGTCCAGTGTTCGTCCTAAGTGTCCCAATACTTTTGTCCAGTTTTAGTCCTAAGTGTCCCAATACTTTTGTCCCGTGGTAGTCCGAAGATTCCCAATACTTATGTCAAGTTTTAGTCCTAAGTGTCCCAATACTTTTGTCAAGTTATAATCCTAAGTGTCCCAATACTTTTGTCCAGTTTTAGTCCTAAGTATCCCAAAACTTTTGTCAAGTAGTAGTCCTAAGTGTCCCAATACTGTTGTCAAGTTTTAGTCCTAAGTGTCCCAATACTTTTGTGCAGTTCTGGTCCGTTGTGTCCCAATACTTTTGTCCAGTGTTCGTCCTAAGTGTCCCAATACTTGTCCAGTTTTCGTCCTAAGTGTCCCAATACTTTTGTCAAGTGTTAGTCCCAAGTGTCCCAATACTTTGTGTACAGTTTACGTCCCAAGTGTCCCAATACTTTTGTCCAGTTTTAGTCCTAAGTGTCCCAATACTTTTGTCCCGAGGTAGTCCGAAGTTTCCCAATACTTATGTCAAGTTTTAGTCCTAAGTGTCCCAATACTTTTGTCAAGTTATAATCCTAAGTGTACCAATACTTTTGTCCAGTTTTAGTCCTAAGTATCCCAAAACTTTTGTCAAGTAGTAGTCCTAAGTGTCCCAATAATGTTGTCAAGTTTTAGTCCTAAGTGTCCCAATACTTTTGTGCAGTTCTGGTCCTAATTGTCCGAATACTTTTGTCCAGTGTTCATCCTAAGTGTCCCAATACTTTTGTCCAGTTTTTTTCCCAAGTGTCCCAATACTTGTCCAGTTTTCGACCTAAGTGTCCCAATACTTTTGTCAAGTTTTAGTCCCATGTGTCCCAATACTTTTGTCCAGTTTTCGTCCCAAGTGTCCCAATACATTTGTCCAGTTTTAGTCTTAAGTGTCCCAATACTTTTGTCCCGTGGTAGTCCGAAGTTTCCCAATACTTATGTCAAGTTTTAGTCCTAAGTGTCCCAATACTTTTGTCAAGTTATAATCCAAAGTGTCCCAATACTTTTGTCCAGTTTTAGTCCTAAGTATCCCAAAACTTTTTGTCAAGTAGTAATCCTAAGTGTCCCAATACTGTTGTCAAGTTTTAGTCCTAAGTGTCCCAATACTTTTGTGCAGTTCTGATCCTAAGTGTCCCAATACTTTTGTCCAGTGTTCGTCCTAAGTGTCCCAATACTTTTGTCCAGTTTTTTTCCTAAGTGTCCCAATACGTGTCCAGTTTTCGTCCTAAGTGTCCCAATACTTTTGTCAAGTTTTAGTCCCATGTGTCCCAATACTTTTGTCCAGTTTTCGTCCCAAGTGTCCCAAAACTTTTGTCCAATTTACGTACCAAGTGTCCCAAAACTTTTGTCCAGTTTTCGTCCTAAGTGTCCCAATACTTTTGTCCAGTTTTCGTCCTAAGTGTCCCAATACTTTTGTCAAGTGTTAGTCCCAAGTGTCCCAATACTTTTGTACAGTTTACGTCCCAAGTGTCCCAATACTTTTGTCCAGTTTTAGTCCTAAGTGTCCCAATACTTTTGTCCCGTGGTAGTCCTAAGTGTCCCAATACTGTTGTCAAGTTTTAGTCCTAAGTGTCCCAATACTTTTGTGCAGTTCTGGTCCTAAGTGTCCCAATACTTTTGTCCAGTGTTCGTCCTAAGTGTCCCAATACTTTTGTCCAGTTTTAGTCCTAAGTGTCCCAATGCTTTTGTCCTGTGGTAGTCCGAAGTTTCCCAATACTTATGTCAAATTTTAGTCCTAAGTGTCCCAATACTTTTGTCAAGTTATAATCCTAAGTGTCCCAATACTTTTGTCCAGTTTTAGTCCTAATTATCCCAAAACTTTTGTCAAGTAGTAGTCCTAAGTGTCCCAATACTGTTGTCAAGTTTTAGTCCTAATTGTCCCCATACTTTTGTGCAGTTCTGGTCCTGAATGTCCCAATACTTTTGTCCAGTGTTCGTCCTAAGTGTCCCAATACTTTTGTCCAGTTTTTTTTCCCAAGTGTCCCAATACTTGTCCAGTTTTCATCCTAAGTGTCCCAATACTTTTGTCAAGTTGTAGTCCTAAGTGTCCCAATACTTTTGTCCAGTGTAGGTGTCCCAATACTTTTGTCCAGTGGTAGTCCGAAGTGTCCCTATACTTTTGTCCAGTTTTCGTCCTAAGTGTCCCAATACTTTTGTCCAGTTTTCGTCCCAAGTGTCCCAATACTTTTGTACAGTTTACGTCCCAAGTGTCCCAATACTTTTGTCCAGTTTTAGTCCCAAGTGTCCCAATACTTTTGTGCAGTCCTGGTCCTAAGTGTCCCAATACTTTTGTCCAGCGTTCGTCCTAAGTGTCCCAATACTTTTGTCCAGTTTTTTTCCTAAGTGTCCCAATACTTGTCCAGTTTTCGTCCTAAGTGTCCCAATACTTTTGTCAAGTTTTAGTCCCATGTGTCCCAATACTTTTGTCCAGTTTTCGTCCCAAGTGTCCCAATACTTTTGTCCAGTTTTAGTCCTAAGTGTCCCAATACTTTTGTCCCGTGGTAGTCCGAAGTTTCCCAATACTTATGTCAAGGTTTAGTCCTAAGTGTCCCAATACTTTTGTCAAGTTATAATCCTAAGTGTCCCAATACTTTTGTCCAGTTTTAGTCCTAAGTATCCCAAAACTTTTGTCAAGTAGTAGTCCTAAGTGTCCCAATACTGTTGTCAAGTTTTAGTCCAAAGTATCCCAATACTTTTGTGCAGTTCTGGTCCTAAGTGTCCCAATACTTTTGTCCAGTGTTCGTCCTAAGTGTCCCAATACTTTTGTCCAGTTTTAGTCCCATGTGTCCCAATACTTTTGTCCAGTGTTCGTCCCAAGTGTACCAAAACTTTTGTACAATTTACGTACCAAGTGTCCCAATACTTTTGTCCAGTTTTAGTCCTAAGTGTCCCAATACGTTTGTCTAGTGGTAGTCCAAAGTGTCCCAATACTTATGTCAAGTTTTAGTCCTAAGTGTCCCAATACTTTTGTCAAGTTATAATCCTAAGTGTCCCAATACTTTTGTCCAGTTTTAGTCCTAAGTATCCCAAAACTTTTGGCAAGTAGTAGTCCTAAGTGTCCCAATACTGTTGTCAAGTTTTTTTCCTAATTGTCCCCATACTTTTGTGCAGTTCTGGTCCTGAATGTCCCAATACTTTTGTCCAGTGTTCGTCCTAAGTGTCCCAATACTTTTGTCCAGTTTTTTTCCCAAGTGTCCCAATACTTGTCCAGTTTTCGTCCTAAGTGTCCCAATACTTTTGTCAAGTTGTAGTCCTAAGTGTCCCAATACTTTTGTCCAGTGTAGGTGTCCCAATACTTTTGTCCAGTGGTAGTCCGAAGTGTCCCTATACTTTTGTCCAGTTTTCGTCCTAAGTGTCCCAATACTTTTGTCCAGTTTTCGTCCCAAGTGTCCCAATACTTTTGTACAGTTTACGTCCCAAGTGTCCCAATACTTTTGTCCAGTTTTAGTCCCAAGTGTCCCAATACTTTTGTGCAGTCCTGGTCCTAAGTGTCCCAATACTTTTGTCCGGCGTTCGTCCTAAGTGTCCCAATACTTTTGTCCAGTTTTTTTCCTAAGTGTCCCAATACTTGTCCAGTTTTCGTCCTAAGTGTCCCAATACTTTTGTCAAGTTTTAGTCCCATGTGTCCCAATACTTTTGTCCAGTTTTCGTCCCAAGTGTCCCAATACTTTTGTCCAGTTTTAGTCCTAAGTGTCCCAATACTTTTGTCCCGTGGTAGTCCGAAGTTTCCCAATACTTATGTCAAGGTTTAGTCCTAAGTGTCCCAATACTTTTGTCAAGTTATAATCCTAAGTGTCCCAATACTTTTGTCCAGTTTTAGTCCTAAGTATCCCAAAACTTTTGTCAAGTAGTAGTCCTAAGTGTCCCAATACTGTTGTCAAGTTTTAGTCCAAAGTATCCCAATACTTTTGTGCAGTTCTGGTCCTAAGTGTCCCAATACTTTTGTCCAGTGTTCGTCCTAAGTGTCCCAATACTTTTGTCCAGTTTTAGTCCCATGTGTCCCAATACTTTTGTCCAGTTTTCGTCCCAAGTGTCCCAATACTTTTGTCCAGCGTTCGTCCTAAGTGTCCCAATACTTTTGTCCAGTTTTTTTCCTAAGTGTCCCAATACTTGTCCAGTTTTCGTCCTAAGTGTCCCAATACTTTTGTCAAGTTTTAGTCCCATGTGTCCCAATACTTTTGTCCAGTTTTCGTCCCAAGTGTCCCAATACTTTTGTCCAGTTTTAGTCCTAAGTGTCCCAATACTTTTGTCCCGTGGTAGTCCGAAGTTTCCCAATACTTATGTCAAGGTTTAGTCCTAAGTGTCCCAATACTTTTGTCAAGTTATAATCCTAAGTGTCCCAATACTTTTGTCCAGTTTTAGTCCTAAGTATCCCAAAACTTTTGTCAAGTAGTAGTCCTAAGTGTCCCAATACTGTTGTCAAGTTTTAGTCCAAAGTATCCCAATACTTTTGTGCAGTTCTGGTCCTAAGTGTCCCAATACTTTTGTCCAGTGTTCGTCCTAAGTGTCCCAATACTTTTGTCCAGTTTTAGTCCCATGTGTCCCAATACTTTTGTCCAGTTTTCGTCCCAAGTGTCCCAAAACTTTTGTCCAATTTACATACCAAATGTCCCAAAACTTTTGTCCAATTTACGTACCAAGTGTCCCAATACTTTTGCACAGTTTACGTCCCAAGTGTCCCAATACTTTTGTCCAGTTATAGTCCTAAGTGTCCCAATACTTTTGTGCAGTCCTGGTCCTAAGTGTCCCAATACTATTGTCCAGTTTTAGTCCTAAGTGTCCCAAAACTGTAGGGGATTGGTTCTGTCTAAATCAGACCTGGGCAAATTAAGCCACATGCAACCCGTTTTCTAATGACCGTAAGTCTTCAACTATACAAAGTTTTTCAATGGTTGGAATCTGTGCTTTTGTATGATATACTAGTTTCTATGGTAACCTAATTAGTTACTATGGTAATCTAAGTCACAGCAGCTCAGACGAGGCACCAAGCAGTGTGGGTGGGGAGCGTTTCCACAGAGTGTGTCAGTTTGACTGTGTTTTAGTTTTTCCTCTGCGTTTGTCTTAGTTTTCTGTGAGCGCTTTTATTTTGTCTTCATTTCCTGATTGTCTCCCTGAGTGCTGCTTCCCCTCAGCTGTGGCTGATTGGCACCTGGCCACACCTGGTGTCAATCAGCCAGCTGCTATTTAAACCTGCCTTCCCCCTCCAGTCAGGGCTGGATTATCGTCATTGTCGCTAATACTTGTTGTCACTACTACCTGTCATAATAATTGTTGTTGTAGCTCTGTCTACTTTTGTTCACTCTGCTCTTGTCACAGTTCCTTCGTGTCACAGTAAGTGTAAGTGTCGGAGGCAGATATTTACATATATCCGAATTTTAAGTGTTACTTCTTTTATTTCATAGTCATATTTGAAAACAGCTCGTGTTTTTCCATTTGTTCTCTTTCTGTTTGTCTGCAAGTAAAACTGTGTGCGTTAACCTTGAAGCTTTGGAATGTAAGAAAGAGAGATAATGTGCATGTGTTTTGACTAGAGAGACGTAAGAGGGGAGAGGGTTTTGTCGGGAGGACAGACCATCTTAGCGGGGCGATTGAATGTTCTATGCTGGACTGGTGTCAATGTATATCTGCAAAGCTTTGCAAATATATTACAAAATACCTATTCTGTCTCTGGTGGTTTTTCAACTCAGCTTTAAGTGTCGTAAAGAGCTTGGGAGCGACTTGTGACTTGAATTCCCTGGGAGGAACAACTGGTCCAAAACGCAACAGTTTCTTGTCGACAGTTAGCCTTTGTGCTATTTTAGTTTATAGCCAAGTTTGTTCTTCGCCTTGTGCGCGCCTTTTGTTTGTTTTTTTGCTATAGTGTTAAATTAAATCATGTTTTCCGCCTTCTCTGCATCTTGGGGTTCGCCACCAACATACTCTGACAGAGTGTTTCCAGATTCTGAAATGCGGGTGTCAGGGACAGACGCGGAAGGAGATTTTCACAACAAAGTTCTAAAGCTTAGTGATGTATCAGATACATCAGATTGTAGGTATGTTTTTTTGTTTTTTTCGTGTTCATATTTCGCTGTGTTTGTTGCATTTTTTTTTTATATAAATGTTTTTATTAAATTTGACAGGTATTACAATATGCAATAGAACAGTAGTCACCCCCCCCCCCCCCCCCCCCCCCCAGGTCCTACATACAGTAAGTTAAAGGTACAGTCACAAATGGAAAATAATTAGTACATCACTTTCTTCTCAACATAGGCAGATAGTAAATATACACCCAGAATAAATATAAATAAAAAACAAAAAGGAAGCTGGTTTATGAAAGGTGAACTTTTCATGTGTTCCGTAGCGTTTTATTATTATTACTATTATTATTATTATTATTATCATTATCATTTATTTATTTATTTTTATTTTTTCCCCCATTCTTATTTTCTATATATAATTATGTTGCCAATATGGTGCTTATTCCTATTTAAGTGGCACCCACTGTACATTATAGACACATTTGTTGCATTTTTGTTGCGTTTCGCTTGATTGTAAAATATGCTGATGGAGAGGGGGTGTGACGTTCATATGTTGTCAATATTCAGTGTTTTATCGTTCGTAGTTAATATTGTAAATCCCACATTCTATATTTTCATGTACATTCTGGGTGTCTCATTCAGTAAAACAAATTAAAATTCCATTCCGTTTTTTAAGGCCGTCTGCCATAACGTTTTTAGCATTCAATCAGACATTATTGTGAAGTTTTGTATTAGAGTTCCCAAAAATCAGACACATTTATGTCTCTAAATACCCTTTCCCGAGTCAAAATAATTGCCCAGGCCTGGTCTAAATTTCTATAATAATCTATTTTATATTTGAAAACTGCATTATGGATTTTGACAATCCAGCTAATACTTGTTGTCACTACTACCTGTCATAATAATTGTTGTTGTAGCTCTCTCTACTTTTGTTCACTCTGCTCTTGTCATAGTTCCTTCGGGTCACAGTAAGTGTTTTTGTTTCTTGTCGACAGTTAGCCTTTGTGCTATTTTTGTTTATAGCCAAGTTTGTTCTTCGCCTTGTGCGCACCTTTTGTTTGTTTTTTTGCTATAGTGTTAAATTAAATCATGTTTTCCGCCTTTTCTGCATCTTGGGGTTCGCCACCAACATACTCTGACAGAGTGTTTTCAGATTCTGAAATGCGGGTGTCAGGGACAGACGCGGAAGGAGATTTTCACAACAAAGTTCTAAAGCTTAGTGATATATCAGATACATCAGATTGTAGGTATGTTTTTTTTGTTTTTTTTCGTGTTCATATTTAGCTGTGTTTGTTGCATTTTCGTTGCGTTTTGCTTGATTGTAAAATATGCTGATGGAGAGAGGGTGTGACGTTCATATGTTGTCAATATTCAGTGTTTTATCGTTCGTAGTTAATATTGTAAATCCCACAATCTTTATTTTAATGTACATTCTGGGTGTCTCATTCAGTAAAAAAATCAATATTCCATTCCATTTTTTAAAGCCGTCTGCCATAACATTTTTAGCATTCAATCAGACATTATTGTGAAGTTTTGTATTAGAGTTCCCAAAAATCAGACACATTTATGTCTCTAAATCCCCCTTCCCGAGTCAAAATAATTGCCCAGGCCTGGTCTAAATTTCTATAATAATCTATTTTATATTTGAAAACTGCATTATGGATTTTGACAATTCAGCGAGTACAATTCAACAGATTGTGATATAATCAAAGGGGTGTATTACAGTTTGCTCTTTTTGTGGGTCATTTAGTTTTCTTATTGGCAATTTGTACTAAAAGTCATCTGTAAATGACATAAATGTGTTTAAAAATAGTACTGCTTTACCATGCATAGGTTTTGTTTTTGTTGTCAAATGTGGAGGAGTGTAAATACTTGTTGAATGTAGCGACGATGTTGCAAGACTGATCCATCCTGCTACCTCTTTTTATTCTCTGGCAGACCGTTCTCTGGCATGTGAGGAGTGTTAAGAAGCAACGTTACGACGACACCTACTGTACGAAGCCACATTAACAGACAGTCCCATTATAACGTGTTTAATAGGGGCCCGCCACAAATATATGAATGTATAAGAAAAGCTGGCATATCTACACTTCAAAAACTGAAATCTAAGTAAGACGAAATATCTCAAATAAGGGTTAAATTTGCTTATTTTCTGTCTGATAAGATAATTATTCTCAGTAAGCAGATTTTATGTTAGAGTGTTTTACTTGTTTTAAGTGTTTTGGTCCTAAATGATCTCAGTAAGGTATTACAGCTGAGATTTGATGACCTATATTGCGTAAAACATGCTTGAAACTAGAATATCAACTGTTGTCAACTGTTGTGTCAGCAAAAATCAACAGAAAGTTGGCAATTCCCCCTTCAAAACAAAAGTTTACTAAAAACAGTCACTTTTGCATATTTGAGCTGCAATTTGACCCCCTTAACATGCTTCAAAACTCACCAAACTGGACACACACATCAGGACTGGCAAAAATTGAGATCTAATGAAAAAAACCAACCCCAAAACTCAAAATTGCGCTCTAGCGCTCCCTAGGAAAAAACACAGACAAAACTGCTTGTAACTTCTGGTAGGAATGTCGTAGAGACATGAAACAAAAACCTCTATATAGGTCTGACTTAGACCTAGATTTCATACATCAACATCCTTCAGCAAAAATCAACAAAAAGTTGGCAATTCCCCCTTCAAAACAAAAGTTTACTAAAAACAGTCACTTTTGCCTATTTGAGCTGTAATTTGACCCCTTTAACATGCTTCAAAACTCACCAAACTAGACACACACATCAGGACTGGCAAAAATTGAGATATAATAAAAAAAAACCAACCCCAAAACTCAAAATTGCGCTCTAGCGCCCCCTAGGAAAAAAACACAGACAAAACTGCTTGTAACTTCCGGTAGGAATGTCATAGAGACATGAAACAAAAACCTCTATGTAGTTCTGACTTAGACCTAGATTTCATACATCAACATTCTTCAGCAAAAATCAACAGGAAGTTGGCAATTCCCCCTTCAAAACAAAAGTTTACTAAAAACAGTCACTTTTGCCTATTTGAGCTGTAATTTGACCCCCTTAACAAGCTTCAAAACTCACCAAAATGGACACACACATCAGGACTGGCAAAAATTGAGATCTAATAAAAAAACCCAACCCTAAAATT
The DNA here is from genome assembly GCF_033978685.3 of Nerophis lumbriciformis. NCBI lineage: Eukaryota > Metazoa > Chordata > Actinopteri > Syngnathiformes > Syngnathidae > Nerophis > Nerophis lumbriciformis. The sequence continues at coordinate 34,824,725 of NC_084571.2, read as the reverse complement.
AAAAATTGCGCTCTAGCGCCCCCTAGGAAAAAACACAGACAAAACTGCTTGTAACTTCCGGTAGGAATGTCGTAGAGACATGAAACAAAAACCTCTATATAGGTCTGATTTAGACCTAGATTTCATACATCAACATTCTTCAGCAAAAATCAACAAAAAGTTGGCAATTCCCCCTTCAAAACAAAAGTTTACTAAAAACAGTCACTTTTGCCTATTTGAGCTGTAATTTGACCCCTTAACATGCTTCAAAACTCACCAAACTGGACACACACATCAGTACTGGCAAAAATTGAGATCTTAAAAGAAACCCAACCCCAAAACTCAAAATTGAGCTCTAGCGCCCCCCTAGGAAAAAAACACAGACAAAGCTGCTTGTAACTTCCGGTAGGAATGTCGTAGAGACATGAAACAAAAACCTCTATATAGGTCTGATTTAGACCTAGATTTCATACGTCAATATTCTTCAGCAAAAATCAACAGAAAGTTGGCAATTCCCCCTTCAAAACAAAAGTTTACTAAAAACAGTCACTTTTGCATATTTGAGCTGTAATTTGACCCCCTTAACATGCTTCAAAACTCACCAAATTGGACACACACATCAGGACTGGCAAAAATTGAGATCTAATAAAAAAACTAAAAAAAACCTCAAAATTGCGCTCTAGCGCCCCCTAGGAAGAAAACACAGACACAACTGCTCCTAGAAAGAAAACTCAGACGAAACTGCCTGTAACTTCCAGTAGGAATGTCTTAGAGACAAAAACTTCTATGTAGGTCTTACTTAGACCTACATTTCATATATTGACAACCCCCAGAAAAAATCAACAGGAAGTTTGCAATTCCCCCTTCAAAACAAAAGTTTTGTAAAAACCGGTCACCTTTTTTCAAACACTATCTCCTCTGAGGACGTTTGTAGTGTCGGGAGGACCCTATTGTATTTGTAAGGTTTTATTATTATTATTCCGCCGCCTCTTTGAGCTGTACTTTGACCCCTTTAACATGCTTCAAAACTCACTATATTTGACACACACATCAGGACTAGCGAAAATTACCATCTAATAAAAAACGAAACCCCAAAACTCAAAATTGCGCTCTAGCGTCCCCTAGGAAAAAACACAGACAAATCTGCTTGTAACTTCCGGTAGGAATGTCATAAATACATGAAACAAAAACCTCTATGTAGGTCTGACTTAGACCTAGATTTCATACATCAACATTCTTCAGCAAAAATCAACAAAAAGTTGACAATTCCCCCATCAAAACAAAAGTTTACTAAAAACAGTCACTTTTGCCTATTTGAGCTGTAATTTGACCCTCTTAACATGCTTCAAAACTCACCAAACTGGACACACACATCGGGACTGGCAAAAATTGAGATCTTAAAAGAAACCCAACCCCAAAACTCAAAATTGAGCTCTAGCACCCCCTAGGAAGAAAACACAGACACAACTGCTCCTAGAAAGAAAACTCAGACAAAACTGCCTGTAACTTCCAGTAGGAATGTCTTAGAGACAAAAACTTCTATGTAGGTCTTACTTAGACCTACATTTCATATATTGACAACCCCCAGCAAAAATCAACAGGAAGTTTGCAATTCCCCCTTCAAAACAAAAGTTTTGTAAAAACCGGTCACCTTTTTTCAAACATTATCTCCTCTGAGGACGTTTGTAGTGTCGGGAGTACCCTATTGTATTTGTAAGGTTTTATTATTATCATTCCGCCGCCTCTTTGAGCTGTAATTTGACCCCCTTAACATGCTTCAAAACTCACTATATTTGACACACTCATCAGGACTAGCAAAAATGATCATCTTATAAAAAACGAAACCCCAAAACTCAAAATTGCGCTCTAGCGCCCCCTAGGAAAAAACGGACAAAACTGCTTGTAACTTCCGGTAGGAATGTCATAAATACATGAAACAAAAACCTCTATGTAGGTCTGACTTAGACCTAGATTACATACATCAACATTCTTCAGCAAAAATCAACAAAAAGTTGGAAATTCCCCCTTCAAAACAAAAGTTTACTAAAAACAGTCACTTTTGCCTATTTGAGCTGTAATTTGACCCCCTTAACATGCTTCAAAACTCACCAAACTGGACACACACATCAGTACTGGCAAAAATTGAGATCTTAAAAGAAACCCAACCCCAAAACTCAAAATTGCGCTCTAGCGCCCCCTAGGAAAAAACACAGACAAAACTGCTTGTAACGTCCGGTAGGAATGTCGTAGAGACATGAAACAAAAACCTCTATATAGGTCTGATTTAGACCTAGATTTCATACGTCAACATTCTTCAGCAAAAATCAACAAAAAGTTGGCAATTCCCCCTTCAAATCAAAAGTTTACTAAAAACAGTCACTTTTGCCTATTTGAGCTGTAATTTGACCCCCTTAACATGCTTCAAAAACTCACCAAACTGGACACACACATCAGGACTGGCAAAAATTGAGATTTTAAAAGAACCCCAACCCCAAAATTCAAAATTGCGCTCTAGCGCCCCCTAGGAAAAAATACAGACAAAACGGCTTGTAACTTCCAGTAGGAATGTCATAGAGACATGAAACAAAAACCTCTATGTAGGTCTGATTTAGACCTAGATTTCATACATCAACATCTTTCAGCAAAAATCAACAGAAAGTTGGCAATTCCCCCTTCAAAACAAAAGTTTACTAAAAACAGTCACTTTTGCCTATTTGAGCTGTAATTTGACCCCCTTAACATGCTTCAAAAACTCACCAAACTGGACACACACATCAGGACTGGCAAAAATTGAGATCTAATAAAAAAACCCAACCCCAAAACTCAAAATTGCGCTCTAGCGCCCCCTAGGAAGAAAACACAGACACAACTGCTCCTAGAAAGAAAACTCAGACAAAATTGCCTGTAACTTCCAGTAGGAATGTCTTAGAGACAAAAACTTCTATGTAGGTCTTACTTAGACCTACATTTCATATATTGACAACCCCCAGCAAAAATCAACAGGAAGTTTGCAATTCCCCCTTCAAAACAAAAGTTTTGTAAAAACCGGTCACCTTTTTTCAAACATTATCTCCTCTGAGGACGTTTGTAGTGTCGGGAGGACCCTATTGTATTTGTAAGGTTTTATTATTATTATTCCGCCGCCTCTTTGAGCTGTAATTTTACCCCCTTAACATGCTTCAAAACTCACCATATTTGACACACACATCATGACTTGCAAAAATTGTGATCTAATACAAAAGCCAAAACCCAAAACTCAAAATTGCGCTCTAGAGCCCCCTAGGAAGAAAACACAGACACAACTGCTCCTAGAAAGAAAACTCAGACAAAACTGCCTGTAACTTCCAGTAGGAATGTCTTAGAGACAAAAACTTCTATGTAGGTCTTACTTAGACCTACATTTCATATATTGACAACCCCCAGCAAAAATCAACAGGAATTTTGCAATTCCCCCTTCAAAACAAAAGTTTTGTAAAAAACGGTCACCTTTTTTCAAACATTATCTCCTCTGAGGACGTTTGTAGTGTCGGGAGGACCCTATTGTATTTGTAAGGTTTTATTATTATTATTCTGCCGCCTCTTTGAGCTGTAATTTGACCCACTTAACATGCTTCAAAACTCACTATATTTGACACACACATCAGGACTAGTAAAAATTACCATCTAATAAAAAACAAACCCCAAAACTCAAAATTGCGCTCTAGCGTCCCCTAGGAAAAAACACAGACACTGCTTGTATCTTCCGGTAGAAATGTCGTAGAGACATGAAACAAAAACCTCTATATAGGTCTGATTTAGACCTAGATTTCATACGTCAATATTCTTCAGCAAAAATCAACAGAAAGTTGGCAATTCCCCCTTCAAAACAAAAGTTTACTAAAAACAGTCACTTTTGCCTATTTGAGCTGTAATTTGACCCCCTTAACATACTTCAAAACTCACCAAACTGGACACACACATCAGGACTGGCAAAAATTGAGATCTAATAAAAAAACCCAACCCCAAAACTCAAAATTGCGCACTAGCGCCCCCTAGGAAAAAACACAGACAAAACTGCTTGTAACTTCCGGTAGGAATGTCGTATAGACATGAAACAAAAACCTCTATGTAGGTCTGACTTAGACCTAGATTTCATACATCAACATTCTTCAGCAAAAATCAACAAAAAGTTGGCAATTCCCCCTTCAAAACAAAAGTTTACTAAAAACAGTCACTTTTGCCTATTTGAGCTGTAATTTGACCCCCTTAACATGCTTCAAAACTCACCAAACTGGACACACACATCAGGACTGGCAAAAATTTAGATCTAATAAAAAAAACCCAACCCCAAAACTCAAAATTGCGCTCTAGCGCCCCCTAGGAAAGAACACAGACAAAACTGCTTGTAACTTCCGGTAGGAATGTCATAGAGACATGAAACAAAAACCTCTATATAGGTCTGATTTAGACCTAGATTTCATACGTCAACATTCTTCAGCAAAAATCAACAAAAAGTTGGCAATTCCCCCTTCAAAACAAAAGTTTACTAAAAACAGTCACTTTTGCCTATTTGAGCTGTAATTTGACCCCCTTAACATGCTTCAAAACTCACCAAACCGGACACACACATCAGGACTGGCAAAAATTGAGATCTAATAAAAAAAAAACCCAACCCCAAAACTCAAAATTGCGCTCTAGCGCCCCCTAGGAAGAAAACACAGACACAACTGCTCCTAGAAAGACAACTCAGACACAACTGCCTCTAACTCCCAGTAGGAATGTCTTAGAGACAAAAACTTCTATGTAGGTCTTACTTAGACCTACATTTCATATATTGACAACCCCCAGCAAAAATCAACAGGAAGTTTGCAATTCCCCCTTCAAAACAAAAGTTTTGTAAAAACCGGTCACCTTTTTTCAAACATTATCTCCTCTGAGGACGTTTGTAGTGTCGGGAGGACCCTATTGTATTTGTAAGGTTTTATTATTATTATTCCGCCGCCTCTTTGAGCTGTAATTTGACCCCCTTAACATGCTTCAAAACTCACCATATTTGACACACACATCATGACTTGCAAAAATTGCCATCTAATAAAAAAGCCAAACCCCAGAACTCAAAATTGCGCTCTAGTGCCCCCTAGGAAAAAACACAGACAAAACTGCTTGTAACTTCCGGTAGGAATGTCGTAGAGACATGAAACAAAAACCTCTACATAGGTCTGATTTAGACCTAGATTTCATACATCAACATTCTTCAGCAAAAATCAACAAAAAATTGGCAATTCCCCATTCAAAACAAAAGTTTACTAAAAACAGTCACTTTTGCATATTTGAGCTGTAATTTGACCCCCTTAACATGCTTCAAAACTCACCAAACTGGACACACACATCAGGACTGGCAAAAATTGAGATCTAATTAAAAAAAAACACGACCCCAAAACTCAAAATTTCGCTCTAGCGCCTCCTAGGAAGAAAACACAGACACAACTGCTCCTAGAAAGAAAACTCAGACACAACTGCCTGTAACTTCCAGTAGGAATGTCTTAAAGACATGAAACAAAAACCTCTATGTTGGTCTCACTTAGACCTACATTTCATATATTGACAACCCCCAGCAAAAATCAACAGGAAGTTTGCAATTCCCCCTTCAAAACAAAAGTTTTGTAAAAACCGGTCACCTTTTTTCAAACATTATCTCGTCTGAGGACGTTTGTAGTGTCGGGAGGACCCTATTGTATTTGTAAGGTTTTATTATTATTATTCCGCCGCCTCTTTGAGCTGTAATTGGACCCCCTTAACATGCTTCAAAACTCACCATATTTGACACACACATCACGATTTGCAAAAATTACCATCTAATAAAAAATCCAAACCCCAAAACTCAAAATTGCGCTCTAGTGCCTCCTAGGAAAAAACACAGACAAAACTGCTTGTATCTTCCGGTAGAAATGTCGTAGAGACATGAAACAAAAACCTCTATGTAGGTCTGACTTAGACCTAGATTTCATACGTCAACATTCTTCAGCAAAAATCAACAGAAAGTTGGCAATTCCCCCTTCAAAACAAAAGTTTACTAAAAACAGTCACTTTTGCCTATTTGAGCTGTAATTTAACCCCTTTAACATGCTTCAAAACTCACCAAACTGGACACACACATCAGGACTGGCAAAAATTGAGATCTAATAAAAAAAAAACAACCCCAAAACTCAAAATTGCACTCTAGCGCCCCCTAGGAAAAAACACAGACAAAATTGCTTGTAAGTTCTGGTAGGAATGTCATTGAGACATTAAACAAAAACCTCTATATAGGTCTGATTTAGACCTAGATTTCATACGTCAACATTCTTCAGCAAAAATCAACAAAAAGTTGGCAATTCCCCCTTCAAATCAAAAGTTTACTAAAAACAGTCACTTTTGCCTCTTTAAGCTGTAATTTGACCCCCTTAACATGCTTCAAAACTCACCAAACTGGACACACACATCAGGACTGGCAAAAATTGAGATCTAATAAAAAAAATTAAAAAAATAAAAACTCAAAATTGCGCTCTAGCGCCCCCTAGGAAGAAAAAACAGACACAACTGCTCCTAGAAAGAAAACTCAGACAAAACTGCCTGTAACTTGTCTTAGAGACATGAAACCAAAACCTCTATGTAGATCTCACTTAGACCTATATTTCATATACTGACAACCCCCAGCAAAAATCAACAGGAAGTTTGCAATTCCCCCTTCAAAACAAAAGTTTTGTAAAAACCGGTCACCTTTTTTCAAACATTATCTTCTCTGAGCGCGTTTGTATTGTCGGCTTCAAACGGGCACAGGGGAGAGATTGAACCCTTCTGATTAAAAGTTGACCAACAAGTTTTAATTACTGCTCCGGTTTGGATTTTATGTGCCGTCAAAGTCGGTCCCGTCCATCGCTGCTTGCAGCTTTAATTTTACTTGTTGTGGAAAGTCAAATGTTCTTGTTCTATTGGCAGATAATTTTGCTTAGTCCAAATAAAATACCCCTAATTTTTGCATTATTTTTTCTTGTTTTTGAACACTGACTTTTTGCAGTGTATACAGCTCAGTGATGTTGTTCTTCTTAGCGTACTTCGAATCCCTGCCCCGTGAATATATTGTTATGTCCAATTACTCAATGATGATTGATGTCAGGTTGTGCCTGTGGTCCAAAACAACATCAACCGATTCCGGAGAATTAAACAAAAGGGGAAAACGCACGTTAACGGCTACGGGCATGTGCGATAACTGGTAAATTGCGTTGTATTGATTTTGCGTTGCAGAGGGAATCGTTCCCTCATTTGTCCTTTTGATGAGCACATGTTTGCATCAGCAGACCACTCGTTAATGCGGTCTTCATTGAGCAGTTCACAGGCATGCATCCCACGCTGACAAGATCAAGATCATTGATTTGTGCACGCACGGGGGTTTTGGGAAATATTTATTTTCATTTAAATAATGGAAATTGAAGTAAACTGTGGATGGAGATAGGGACGACTGCTGCTGTGTGCTGCACGGAATTGATTGAATTCCCCCTTTTGGGGAATTAGAATGAGATAAAAATGCAATTGCTGCAATGAATGCTTCTAAATGCGATATTTCGGGACCTGCTGGCAGCATTTATAGAAATATGTTTCGTCAAGCTGCTGTTTTCCTTCTCTAATAGTGACAAGCATTTGTGCTTTGAATGACTTGGATTGAATTGCCGGGGCGCTCGTCAGTACGGCGGAATTCTGTGGCGTAATAAATATTGCAAAGATGATACAGCGGATCATTGACGTGATGATCCCGAGCTTAGCCGCAATAGGCCTCCAGGGTGAGATTATACATTGAAATCTATTTTGATCTATTTCTATCGCCGCCTGTTTGGGTCTTTTCATCTGTAGCTTAGCATTTTCATGACAAGATAGCTTGTGGATTTAATTCTAGTAAGACCTTGTGTGGTGTTCGGGTCTGTGGGACCCGTTTTCAATTTTTATTAAAAGAAAAATTCATCCATCCATCCATCCATCTTCTTCCGCTTATCCGAGGTCGGGTCGCGGGGGAAGCAGCCTAAGCAGGGAAGCCCAGACTTTCCACTCCCCAGCCACTTCGTCCAGCTCCTCCTGGGGGATCCCGAGGCGTTCCCAGGCCAGCCGGGAGACATAGTCTTCCCAACGTGTCCTGGGTCTTCCCCGTGGCTTCCTACCTCCCACCTCCCTAGGGAGGCGTTCGGGTGGCATTCTGACCAGATACCCGAACCACCTCATCTGGCTCCTCTCGATGTGGAGGAGCAGCGGCTTTACTTTGAGCTCCCCCCGGATGACAGAGCTTCTCACCCTATCTCTAAGGGAGAGCCCCGCCACCCGGCGGAGGAAACGCATTTCGATTGCTTGTACCCGTGATCTTGTCCTTTTGGTAATGACCCAAAGCTCATGACCATAGGTGAGGATGGGAACGTAGATTGACCGGTAAATCGAGAGCTTTGCCTTCCGGCTCAGCTCCTTCTTCACCACAACGGATCGATACAGCGTCCGCATTATTGAAGACGCCGCACCGATCCGCCTGTCAATCTCACAATCCACTTTTCCCTCACTCGTGAACAAGACTCCGAGTTACTTGTACTCCTCCACTTGGGGCAATATCTCCTCCCCAACCCGGAGATGGCACTACACCCTTTTCCAGGCGAGAACCATGGACTCGGACTTGGAGGTGCTGATTCCCATCCCAGTCGCTTCACACTCGGCTGCGAACCGATCCAGTGAGAGCTGAAGATCCTGGCCAGATGAAGCCAACAGGACCACATCATCTGCAAATAGCAGAGATCTAATCCTGCAGCCACCAAACCAAATACCCTCAACGCCCTGACTGTGCCTAGAAATTCTGTCTATAAAGGTTATGAACAGAATCGGTGACAAAGGGCAGCCTTGGCGGAGTCCAACCCTCACTGGAAACGTGTCCGACTTACTGCCGGGAATGCGGACCAAGCTCTGACACTGATTATCCAGGGAGCGGACCGCCACAATAAGACAGTCCGATACCCCATACTCTCTGAGCACTCCCCACGGTCGAATTCCTTCTCCAAGTCCACAAATCACATGTAGACTGGTTGGGCAAACTCCCATGCACCCTCAAGGACCCTGCCGAGAGTATAGAGCTGGTCCACAGTTCCATGACCTGGACGAAAACCACACTGTTCCTCCTGAATCCAAGGTTCGACTATCCGGCGTAGCCTCCTCTCCAGTACACCTGAAAAGACCTTACCGGGAAGGCTGAGGAGTGTGATCCCATGATAGTTGGAACACACCCTCCGGTTCCCCTTCTTAAAGAGAGGAACCACCACCCCGGTCTGCGAACTTAGAGGTACCTCCCCCGAAGTCCACGCGATGCTGCAGAGTCTTGTCAACCAAGACAGCCCCACAGCAAACAGAGCCTTAAGGAACTCCGGGCGGATCTCCTTGCCACCGAGTAGCTTTTTAACTACCTCGGCAACCTCAGCCCCAGAAATAGGAGAGCCCACCACAGATTCCTCAGGCACTGCTTCCTCATAGGAAGACGTGTTGATGGGATTGAGGAGATCTTCGTAATATTTCCTCCACCGATCCACAACATCCGCAGTCGAGGTCAGCAGAACACCATCCTAATGACCCGTTTTCATTTTTTATTTAAAAAAAAAATGATACAATTAATTAATTTTTCAAATTGAGACTCACTGACTCTGGCTCATTTTCCGTGAAGAACATATATCAGAATACATATTTAATGACCACACACTATAAACCCCCCTACACATTTCTATTACATATAAGATGTCCGGGTCCACTGGATAGAATAATAGAAGTGTGGAAATTGATGTTCTGTGTACCACACACACACACACACACATACACACACACACACACACACACACACACACACACACACACACACACACACACACACACACACACACACACACAGCAGGCCTAGACAGGAGGAGGACAGAGTCGAGGACAGAGTGTAGGTACACAGAACATCGGAGGGTCAAATGTGCGAGAAAATGAGAGCAGACAGTGTTGACAAACAATGTTGCAACCTTGTGTGGGAACCGCAGGTGCAGAAACACAAAAGAAGAATCCCTGTGGGATGCAGAAACTGGCAGAGTAATTTTCCGTGCAACGTTCATATTGTTGTTACTCAGCCAGCGTTTGTGGGTCTGATAGACCCGTTGCATTTTGTGGCTTTTTAATGCCTCACAATCAAACACTTTTATGTTAAAAAACATGAACAGATGTTTATTGGGATAAGGTAAACATCTGTTCAGTATTTTAACATAAAAGTGTTTGATTGTGAGGCATTAAAAAGCCACAAAATGCAACGGGTCCATCAGACCCACAAACATGTGAACGTTACACAAGGGTTAAAAAGTACCAAACTATGAAAAAAATGTTATCTTTGTGGGCAATTTAAAAAATATATATATATTTTAACTGTCATTACTCTTTCGTTTTGACTAAAATGGGTTGTTGACATGTGAAACGGAAGCAAAAATGTTAAACCAGGTTCATTCCGCATGTAATCCAGATTGTGAATTTAGCAAAAACTTAATATACAGCAATAAAATTACATTTTTTTGTGGACCTTCTAAGACAGGGGTGTGAAACTCATTTTAGATCGGGGGCCACATGGAGAAAAATACACTCCCAAGTGGGCCGGACTGGTAAAATCACGGCACGATAACTTAGAAATAAAGACAACGTCAGATTGTTTTCTTTGTTTAAAAATAGAACGAGCAAATTCTGAAAATGTACAAATCATATTGTTGTTTGGTTTTACTTACACTTACATGTAAATGTCAGAATAATTCTATCTAAATTATCACAATACTTTGTGTTGAATTGAGTTCCTGGCAAGAAGACAAAAGCTGTCTTTGAACCTACCAAGAAGAAGGCTTGTAAAACTCCGCTGTGTAAGGGGGGAAGCAACATGAAGGTGTTTCTGTTTCAACAGAAAGATATTGTTTTAGCTCAGGAACTACAAAGCGAAGAGAAGGCAGGATCTGCCCAATCTCCAGACGACCTCTTTTTTGAACTGTTTTACGAACCTCTTTTTGAACTCTTTTACGACTTCTTTTTTGAACCGACCTTTTCTGTGAACTGTTTACGACCTTTTCTGTGAACTGTTTATGACCCTCGTCCCTTAGAAACAGCTGTGGCCATGTGGTCAGGGAAGGTCCAAATAAAAGGAGGCGTGCAATCTTTTGGCAGAGCGTAATGACACTGTGCAAGGGTACAGATGTATACGTTTCTCCTCACTGAGCCAAATTGAATTCTGTCTCTGTTTGATTCTTTGCTTCTTGTCCTGTTTAATAGATGTCATCAATGCATTTCCTGGGGGCTAAGCCCCCCCTGTCCTTAAAAGCTAGTGACGCCCCTGCTGTCTACAAAATAACATTATTTTTAAAACCTGTCATTTATTCAGCTTGGGTTCAGATATCTTCCTCTTCCTCCTCAAGGCTGCAGCTGCTTTGCGCTCACAATAAACATCACCCGGAGCGCTCGAAAAAAAAAAAAAAAATAGAATACAGTTTTATAGCGGGCGGAAGTGCACTTAAATGCTGTTGAAATATTCCGCACATTGGTTAAAAGCGGCGGCCAAGCAGCCTCACACGGGTGCAGATGGAAGGACAAAAATGCCAAAGGCTGCCATTTAAAAGCGTCTTCAGGATGACAAAGGAGCAGCAGTGAAAGAGAAAAAAAGAACACTCGGGGGGGTTGAGAGAAAAAGGGTCCGAATCAAATGTTCCGTGAAATGAGTATGAAAAACACATCTCTGTGGAATATCCCACCGAGCAAAACATCTCAGACGGCTGACGTTATTAATGCCCCCGAGTCTGTGACCTTTCACACAAACACCCGGCGTACGGCGAGGGCCCGTGGCGGTGTGGTGGCGGCAAAAAATGCAAGCTCTTTCAGTGTCTTAAAAGTTGAAATTACCTGAAAAGTCTGCTTTTGTTGTCTCACTCTGCAAGTGACTCAGTGCTTCTCCACTTAAGCAATTACGTTTGTCTCATTAGCGCAGTGTTTTTCAACCTTTTTTGAGCCAAGGCACATTTTTTGCGTTTTTGCGTCATTAAGAAACAAAACTCAGTTGACAGTAAAAAGTCGTTGTCACAATTGTTGGATATGACTTTAAAGCATAACCAAGCATGCATCACTATAGCTCTTGTCTCAAAGTAGGTGTACTGTCACCACCTGTCACATCACGCCCTGACTTATTTGGAGTTTGTTGCTGTTTTCCTGTGTGTAGTGTTTTAGTTCTTGTCTTGCGCTCCTTATTTGGTGGCCTTTTCTCTTTTTTTGGTATTTTCCTGTAGCAGTTTCATGTCTTCCTTTATGCGATATTTCCCGCATCAACTTTGTTTTAGCAATCAAGAATATTTCAGTTGTCTTTATCCTTCTTCGTGGAAGTACATTGTGGACGCCGTCTTTGCTCCACAGTAAGTCTTTGCTGTCGTCCAGCATTCTGTTTTTGTTTACTTAGTAGCCAGTTCAGTTTTAGTTTCGTTCTTCATAGCCTTCCCTAAGCTTCAATGCCTTTTCTTAGGGGCACTCGTCTTTTGTTTATTTTTGGTTTAAGAAACAAAACTCAGTTGACAGTAAAAAGTCGTTGTCACAATTGTTGGATATGACTTTAAAGCATAACCAAGCATGCATCACTATAGCTCTTGTCTCAAAGTAGGTGTACTGTCTTCACATGTCACATCACGCCCTGACTTATTTGGAGTTTGTTGCTGTTTTCCTGTGTGTAGTGTTTTAGTTCTTGTCTTGCGCTCCTTATTTGGTGGTCTTTTCTCTTTTTTTTGGTATTTTCCTGTAGCAGTTTCATGTCTTCCTTTGTGCGATATTTCCCGCATCAACTTTGTTTTAGCAATCAAGAATATTTCAGTTGTTTTTATCCTTCTTTGTGGGGACATTGTTGATTGTCATATCATGTTCGGATGTACTTTGTGGACGCCGTCTTTGCTCGACAGTAAGTCTTTGCTGTTGTCCAGAATTCTGTTTTTGTTTACTTTGTAGCCAGTTCAATTTTAGTTTCGTTCTGCATAGCCTTCCCTAAGCTTCAATGCCTTTTCTTAGGGGCACTCGTCTTTTGTTTATTTTTGGTTTAAGAAACAAAACTCAGTTGACAGTAAAAAGTCGTTGTCACAATTGTGTGATATGATTTTAAAGCATAACCAAGCATGCATCACTATAGCTCTTGTCTCAAAGTAGGTGTACTGTCACCACCTGTCACATCACGCCCTGACTTATTTGGAGTTTGTTGCTGTTTCCTGTGTGTAGTGTTTTAGTTCTTGTCTTGCGCTCCTTATTTGGTGGCCTTTTCTCTTTTTTTGGTATTTTCCTGTAGCAGTTTCATGTCTTCCTTTATGCGATATTTCCCGCATCAACTTTGTTTTAGCAATCAAGAATATTTCAGTTGTCTTTATCCTTCTTCGTGGAAGTACATTGTGGATGCTGTCTTTGCTCCACAGTAAGTCTTTGCTGTCGTCCAGCATTCTGTTTTTGTTTACTTAGTAGCCAGTTCAGTTTTAGTTTCGTTCTGCATAGCCTTCCCTAAGCTTCAATGCCTTTTCTTAGGGGCACTCGTCTTTTGTTTATTTTTGGTTTAAGAAACAAAACTCAGTTGACAGTAAAAAGTCGTTGTTGGATATGACTTTAAAGCATAACCAAGCATGCATCACTATAGCTCTTGTCTCAAAGTAGGTGTACTGTCACCACCTGTCACATCACGCCCTGACTTATTTGGAGTTTGTTGCTGTTTTCCTGTGTGTAGTGTTTTAGTTCTTGTCTTGCGCTCCTTATTTGGTGGCCTTTTCTCTTTTTTTGGTATTTTCCTGTAGCAGTTTCACGTCTTCCTTTGAGTGATATTTCCCGCATCTACTTTGTTTTAGCAATCAAGAATATTTCAGTTGTTTTCATCCTTCTTTGTGGGGACATTGTTGATTGTCATATCATGTTCGGATGTACTTTGTGGACGCCGTCTTTGCTCCACAGTAAGTCTTTGCTGTCGTCCAGCATTCTGTTTTTGTTTACTTAGTAGCCAGTTCAGTTTTAGTTTCGTTCTGCATAGCCTTCCCTAAGCTTCAATGCCTTTTCTTAGGGGCACTCGTCTTTTGTTTATTTTTGGTTTAAGAAACAAAACTCACTTGACAGTAAAAAGTCGTTGTCACAATTGTTGGATATGACTTTAAAGCATAACCAAGCATGCATCACTATAGCTCTTGTCTCAAAGTAGGTGCACTGTCACCACCTGTCACATCACGCCCTGACTTATTTGGAGTTTCTTGCTGTTTTCCTGTGTGTAGTGTTTTAGTTCTTGTCTTGCGCTCCTTATTTGGTGGCCTTTTCTCTTTTTTTGGTATTTTCCTGTAGCAGTTTCACGTCTTCCTTTGAGCGATATTTCCCGCATCTACTTTGTTTTAGCAATCAAGACTATTTCAGTTGTTTTCATCCGTCTTTGTGCGGACATTGTTGATTGTCATATCATGTTCGGATGTACTTTGTGGACGCCGTCTTTGCTCCACAGTAAGTCTTTGCTGTCGTCCAGAATTCTGTTTTTGTTTACTTTGTAGCCAGTTCAGTTTTAGTTTCGTTCTGCATGGCACAGTGGGTAGAGCAACCGTGCCAGAAACCTGAGGGTTGCAGGTTCGCTCCCCGCCTCTTACCATCCAAAAATCGCTGCCGTTGTGTCCTTGGGCGGGACACTTCACCCTTTGCCCCCGGTGCCACTCACACCGGTGAATTGAATGATGAATGATAGGTGGTGGTCGGAGGGGCCGTTGGCGCAAATTGCAGCCACGCTTCCGTCAGTCTACCCCAGGGCAGCTTTGGCTATGAAAGTAGCTTACCACCACCAGGTGTGAATGATTGATGGGTTCTACATGTAAAGCGACTTTGAGTACTTAGAAAAGCGCTATATAAATCCCAGGTATTATTATGTTCGGATGTACTTTGTGGACGCCGTCTTTGCTCCACAGTAAGTCTTGGCTGTCGTCCAGAATTCTGTTTTTGTTTACTTTGTAGCCAGTTCAGTTTTAGTTTCGTTCTGCATAGCCTTCCCTAAGTTTCAACGCCTTTTCTTAGGGGCACTCGTCTTTTGTTTATTTTTGGTTTAAGAAACAAAACTCAGTTGACAGTAAAAAGTCGTTGTCACAATTGTTGGATATGACTTTAAAGCAAAACCAAACATGCATCACTATAGCTCTTGTCTCAAAGTAGGTGTACTGTCACCACCTGTCACATCACACCCTGACTTATTTGGAGTTTGTTGCTGTTTTCCTGTGTGTAGTGTTTTAGTTCTTGTCTTGCGCTCCTTATTTGGTGGCCTTTTCTCTTTTTTTGGTATTTTCCTGTAGCAGTTTCACGTCTTCCTTTGAGTGATATTTCCCGCATCTTTGTTTTAGCAATCAAGACTATTTCAGTTGTTTTTATCCTTCTTTGTGGGGACATTGTTGATTGTCATATCATGTTCGGATGTACTTTGTGGACACCGTCTTTGCTCCACAGTAAGTCTTTGCTGTCGTCCAGCATTCTGTTTTTGTTTACTTAGTAGCCAGTTCAGTTTTAGCTTCATTCTGCATAGCCTTCCCTAAGCTTCAATGCCTTTTCTTAGGGGCACTCGTCTTTTGTTTATTTTTGGTTTAAGAAACAAAACTCAGTTGACAGTAAAAAGTCGTTGTCACAATTGTTGGATATGACTTTAAAGCATAACCAAGCATGCATCACTGTAGCTCTTGTCTCAAAGTAGGTGTACTGTCACCACCTGTCACATCTCGCCCTGACTTATTTGGAGTTTGTTGCTGTTTTCTTGTGTGTAGTGTTTTAGTTCTTGTCTTGTGCTCCTTATTTGGTGGCCTTTTCAATTTTTTTGGTATTTTCCCGTAGCAGTTTCATGTCTTCCTTTATGCGATATTTCCCGCATCTACTTTGTTTTAGCAATCAGGAATATTTCAGTTGTTTGAATCCTTCATTGTGGGGACATTGTTGATTGTCATATCATGTTTGGATGTACTTTGTGGACGTCGTCTTTGCTCCACAGTAAGTCTTTGCTGTCGTCCAGAATTCTGTTTTTGTTTACTTTGTAGCCAGTTTTAGTTTTAGTTTCGTTCTGCATAGCCTTCCCTAAGCTTCAATGCCTTTTCTCAGGGGCACTCACCTTTTGTTTATTTTTGGTTTAACCCTTGTGTGGTGTTGGAGTCTGTGGGACCCGTTTTTATTTTTTATTAAAATAAAAATGATACAAATAATTAATTTTTCAAACTGAGGCTCACTCATTCAAAATGTAATTTTATCTCTTACATCTTAACACCTAAAATCTACTTTTTTTTTTCCATTTTTGTAGAAGTTGGAACAAAATGTATATTATTTTGAATATTACCAAATAAATTCAAATGTATTATGTTTTTTATTTGTTTTATTCTGACCTGAATACAATTTTGTGATTCCTAAAAAAAATATTGATTTTTTAAAATTTGAACATATATTGAACCACAGTATAATACTTTAATAGAATGTATTTTAAAAATAACTGATATACTTTTCGTTTTTTAAATTGCAATCTTAAAAAAAAAACAGTGTATGAAGGACATTTTAGGGTTTATTTATTTTAATATGTACTATTAATATTTATTTTAGATGAATTATTTGTTTTATTTATGTATATATTTAATAGTTTTTATTTGAATTTACTGCTCAAATTATATTTAACTAGTATTTCAAAAAGTTATTTTATCTCTTACATCTTTATCAAAATGAGTAACACCTGAATCATATATTTGTTTCTAAATTTTTTGTAGAAGTCGGAACAACATTTACAGTATATTATTTTCAATATTACTAAATACATTTGAATTTATTATGGTTTTTATTTGTGTTTTATTCTGACCTGATTACAATTTTAAGATTCTTAAAAAATTTATTTGTTTTAATTTGAACATATATTGAACCAGAGTATTTAAAAATACCTGATATACATTTTTTTTTTTAAATTGCAATCGTAAAAAAAAAAAGTGCATGAAGACATTTTAGGGTTTATTTATTTTAATATGCAATATTATTTATTTTAGATGAATTAAATATGTAATAATTGTTTATTTTTATATGTATTTCAAATTTATTTTAATTTACAGCTCAAATTATATTGCACTATAAATTAAAAAAATAATTGTATCTCTTACGTCTTTATCAAAATGAATAACACCTAAATTATGTTTTTTTTAAATTTTGTAGATGTTGGAACATTTATATTATTTCAAATATTACCAAATAAATTCTATTTTTTTATGTTTTGTACTTGTTTTATTCTGACCTGAATACAATTTTAAAATTCTTGAAAATATTATTTATGTTTTAATTTGAACATATATCAAACCACAGTATAATACTTGATTAAAATGTATTTAAAAAATAACTGATATATTTTTCTTTTTTTAAATTGCAATCTTTAAAAAAAAAAAAATGTATGAAGGAAAGTTTAGGGTTTATTTATTTTGATATGCAATATTATTTATTTTAGATGAATTAAATATTTAATAATTGTTTTATTTTTATATTTAAATTTACAGCTCAAATTATCCATCCATCCATTTTCTACCGCTTATTCCCTTTGGGGTCGCGGGGGGCGCTGGAGCTTATCTCAGCTACAATCGGGCGGAAGGCGGTGTACACCCTGGACAAGTCGCCATCTCATCGCAGGGCCAACACAGATAGACAGACAACATTCACACTCACATCCACACACTAGGGCCAATTTAGTGTTGCCAATCAACTTATCCCCAGGTGCATGTCTTTGGAAGTGGGAGGAAGCCGGAGTACCCGGAGGGAACCCACGCAGTCACGGGGAGGACATGCAAACTCCACACAGAAAGATCCCAAGCCCGGGATTGAACCCAAGACTACTCAGGACCTTCGTATTGTGAGGCAGATGCACTAACCCCTCTGCCACCGTGAATTTAATTACAAAAATAAACAAATCAATAAATAAATACATTTAAAAAATATATATATATACATATATATATATTTAATTTTTTATTGTATTGTTTATTTTTTGTACAAAAATAATACACTAGTTTCCTATATATTTTGGTTTGGTAATTAAAAATAAATAATATATTTCTATATAAATAAATGAAGTCATTACTTTTAAATAATCAATAAAATAATTTAAAAAATAATTTAATATATTTATTTAAACTATAATAAAAAATAAACAATCAACAATTTTTATTTCAATAACTTTAGAATTTTGTAATTCATTTCCATGTGATTCACATGAAACTATGCGTCATATTCAGACATATAGTTATCATTTTTGTTCAATCTATTACCCATAAAGAGCTACATACAGATCAATCTTTTATTTATTGTTATCCAGTCTGCAAAGTTGTATCTCCTGGTTGTTGAGAGTTCTCTCCAAGGAAGTTTAACACAGGTAGGACACTTTCAAGAAGTTTACTTTGGGATAAAACCAGTGGAGAAAAAAAAAACCCCCACTAAAACTGATGTCAGTGTTTTAGTGTCACACACCAGTCTGATGTGGAGCCGGCAGTGTTGATGCTGCCTTATGAGGGCTTATTTGCCACCAAAGACCCACTTTCCATAATGGCTGCAATCTGCACGGTCCAGTGCAGCCGGCCAGAACACCCCAGGCATCACACGTTGTGTATTCCCTATCAGAACCGGGCAGCCATTCCACCGACTCCACCGTTCAGGCTTTATGCGCTGGCTAATGAAGGCTTTTCTTTTCCCTTTTTCCACTTCTGTGGGTAACCTATTGAAACCTCCCCGTCTTTGAAGATACATTCAAACGCAGACTTGTACTTTTCTCTCGGAGCTGGTCAGGGCTCACGTGGCTCCGCGGTTCTGTTTTATGATGGGGGCAGAGGGGGTCGACAAGACATTACCATGTCGGAGAAAGAGACAAAAAGCACTGACTTTTGTCAGAGTAATAGATAATATCCTGAAAAAATGTAAGTCTCTCACAAGTTTTTTGTCCTGATGAAAATGATGAAAAAGAGAGGACCTAAGATGGAACCTTGAGGAACACCACTACTGCAGTGTTTTTCAACCTTTTTTGAGCCAAAGCACATTTATTGCGTTGAAAAAATCCGGAGGCACACCACCAGCAGAAATCATTAAAAAACGAAACTCGGTTGACAGTAAAAAGTTGTTGTCGCAATTGTCGGATATGACTTTAAAGCATAACCAAGCATGCATCAATATAGCTCTTGTCTCAAAGTAGGTGTACTGTCACCACCTGTCACATCACACCCTGACTTATTTGGAGTTTTTTGCTGTTTTCCTGTGTGTAGTGTCTTGCGCTCCTATTTTGGTGGCTTTTTATCTTTTTTTGGTATTTTCCTGTAGCAGTTTCATGTCTTCCCTTGAGCGATATTTCCCGCACCTACTTTGTTTTAGCAATCAAGAATATTTCAGTTGTTTTTAATCCTTCTTTGTGGTTGACATTGTTGATTGTCATGTCATGTTCGGATGTACATTGTGGACGCCCGTCTTTGCTCCATAGTAAGTCTTTGCTGTCGTCCAGCATTCTGTTTTTGTTGAAAAAAATCACAATATGACCCTGTGGAGGGAGGTGTGGCCAGCGCGCTTGCAGGAGCAAAGGTCACCGCCTTTGTCTATGGTGCTGAGGACGAGCACCATCGGATAGGGGCGGGGCATGGGCTGACGGTGAGACACAGCCGGCAGGTGATTAGATTTCACGGGTGGTACGTGTTAATCTAAACATCCGTTGTCTTTAACAGTAAGCGGCCGAGAGCAGGAGGTAGGATAGGATACGGAGGTGGCTGAAAAAATGCATTTTTAGACCATATGATTTGCCTGAGCCTTGTTGCCTTTCCATTACGAACAATAAATTAGTTTTTAGTATACGTTTGCTGGTTTCAAGAAATGTAATGCAGAGCGCATATAATTATGTCAGGATAATGGCACCAGCATTTACTTCATTTAATAATATTTTTCAACATATTGAGCAAAAATTTCTTTTTTTTTTTCGACCAAGAAAAGTGCACTTGTTATTAATGAGAATATACTTATTTTTATTTTTTTTGTGGGTTCATGGAAGTTAGCTAATTTTACTTGTTTTGGAAAGTCTTGACAAGCCGAATTTTCTTGTTCTATTGGCAGATAATTTTGCTTAGTTCAAATAAAATACCCCTCATTTTTGTATTTTTTTTTAATTGTTTTTGAACACTGACTTTTTGCAGTGTAAAGACTGTTTCTACAAACATTTGTGAAAGAATGGACCGCTCTCAGTGATTTCCAGCGTGGAACTGTCACAGGATGCCACCTGTGCAACAAATCCAGTCGTGAAATTTCCTCACTCCTAAATATTCCAAAGTCAACTTTATTATAAGAAAATTGAAGAGTTTGGGAACAACAGCAACTCAGCCACCAAATAGTAGGCCACGTAAACGGACAGAGGGGGGTCAGCGGATGCTGAAGCGCATAGTGCAAAGACTTTCTACACAATCGGTTGCTACAGAGCTCCAAACTTCATGCAACCTTCCAATAAGCCAACAAACTGTCATGTCTGTGTGATCAAGTTTTTGTTTTAGTCATGTTCGGTTTTGTTTTTGGACTTTTTGTGCACTTTTGTCTTGTCACCATAGCAACCATTAGTTTTCACCTGTCACGTCACGCACTTGTTTCACATTTTGAGTCACGCACCTGTTTTCGTTAATCATGTCTATAGTATTTAAGTTCATTGTTTTCAGTTTGTCGTTCTGACGACATCCCGCATTTATACTCTCCACACACCCTTATGACCCTTGCTGCGCTTTTTCATGCCGTTTTTTCATCCAAGTAAGTTTTCTTTATTCATGCCATAGTTTGCAAGTTTTGTTTAATTGTTCATAGTTTCTGCCAATGTGCAAGTTCTGTGTTTATAGTCTAGTTTTGTACCTCCGCCCCCTGTGCGCGCCTTTTGTTTGATCCTTTTTTTTGTAGTTATAGTTTTTAAATAAATCATGTATTTACCTTCACGCCACATCTGGTCCAATTCACTTGCACCTCGGGAGAACAAACCAAGCCATAGTCCAAGTCGTGACACATACACGTTTCCATGGCCGAGCAGCTGCATCTAAGCCATACATTACCAAGTCCAATGCAAAGCGTGGTATGCAGTGGTGTAAAGCACGTCGCCACTGGACTCTAGAGCAGTGGAGACGCCTTCTCTGGACTGACGAATCACGCTTTTCCATGAGGGGTATTTTATTTGAACTCAGCAAAATTATCTGCCAATAGAACAAGAAAATTAGTAAAATTAGCTAACCTCAATGAACCCAAAAATACCTTAAAATAAGTATATTTTCAAGAAATGTGGGGTTCTCCTGGCAACCTCCACACCCAGACTCGTCCTTCAGATTGCCAGGAGAACGCCACATTTCTTGAGAATATACTTATTTTAAGGTACTTTTGGGTTCATTGAGGTTAGCTAATTAGGGCCCGCATGGCCCATTGCATAAGGACTCCCACAGGGAGTCCTTATGCAATGGGACATAAGGACCTATTGAATTTGTAAGGTTTTATTATTCTTTATTATTATTATTCTTCCGCCGCCTCTTTGAGCACTAATTTGACCCACTTAACATGCTTCAAAACTCACCATATTTGACCCACACATCAGGACCTGCGAAAATTGTCTTTTAATAAAGAAACCGAACCCCAAAAATCAAAATTGCGCTCTAGCGCCCCCTAGGAAAAAAAACTAGACTGCCTGTAACTCCCACTAGGAAGGTCGGAGAGACATAAAACAAAAACCTCTATGTAGGTCTGACTTAGACCTAGTTTTCATAATTGTATATCCTCGGGCTAAAATCAACAGCAAGTTGGCAATTCCCCCTTCAAGACAAAAAAGTACTAAAAACAGTCACTTTTGCCTCTTTGAGCTGTAATTTGACCCCTTTAACATGCTTCAAAACTCACCGAACTGAACACACACATCACGACTGGCAAAAATTGCGATCTAATAAAAAAACCTAACCCCAAATTTAAAAATTGCGCTTTAGAGCAATTTTTGAATAAAACGGAGAAAAAACTGCTCCTCGGAAGAAAAAAAATGACAAAACTGCCTGTAACTCCCACTGGGAAGGTCGGAGAGACATGAAACAAAAACCTCTCTGTAGGTCTCACTTAGACCTACATTTCATAAATTGACAACCCCCAGCAAAAATCACTAGGAAGTTTGCTATTCCCCCTTCAAAATTTTTTTTTTGTAAAAACCGGTCACCTTCCTTCAAAAACGAACTCCTCTGAGCGCGTTTGTCGTTTCGCCTTCAAACTAACACAGGAGAGAGATTGAACAATGACAGAAGCGCTTTTTTTCTAACTGCTCCGGTTTTGATTTTATGACCCTTCAAAGACCCGCTGCGCTGATGCTGCTGCGCTGCTGTTTTTTTAAGATGGCTGCTTAAAAGCAGGAAGCACCAACGTGCCCACACAATGCAGACAAGGTAGGTACACTAGACAAAAGTCTTGGGACACTTCAGACTAAAAGTAGACAAAAGTATTGGGACACTTAGGACTAGCACCTGCCAAATACGCGGGCCCGACCAATGCTGCTTGCAGCTTTAATTTTACTTGTTTTGGAAAGTCATGACAAGCCGAATTTTCTTGTTCTATTGGCAGATAATTTTGCGGAGTTCAAATAAAATACCCCTCATTTTTGTATTTTTTTTTCTTGTTTTTTGAACACTGATTTTTGGCAGTGTAGGTGTCGTGAAAGTGTCTGCTCGATGGTTCTGAGCTTTTTTACGGCCAATCTGCGAGTGTTTCCTCGCGCCGTCTCGTCCGGTAAGAGCTTTCCGAAATGAAACCGATCCGACGTCTCCGGGCTTAATGACAGGATATTGCATGCAAACAAACATACACGCGCATGCCAAGTCCAAAATTGTTCTGCTCTATCTCCGAGCATCTACACAGGCTGATATCAAAGCATCTGTTTTTTTAAATTTATTTATTTATTTATTTTTTTTAATATCATTTGAAGCACGGCCCACGGCTCGTTCCCTCATGCTGCTCGCTTCTCATCGGGTGCTTTTGTGGCTCAATCTCTGCGGACGCTTCTCGTCCATACAAATGGCCGCCCCTCTTTATTGTGGCGTCGTTGAAAATGCGGCCAAACCTCTCGTAGGGCAGAATAGACGGAGAGGAACGCAAAGAAAGGGATGAAGGAGAAGTGGCGAATAAATTGAGTTGAAATGGAACCGCGGCTCTCGGGGAAGGAAAACATTGTCATGTTCGAGGTTTGGGGTGGGTGGGTGGGGGGAAGGCGGCGTGCTCTGGTGAAATCAGCACATATAATACTCGCACACTCATCACGGCAGGACGCGGCCTTAAAAAAAAGAAGAAAAAAAAGAAAGAAAGAAAAGTAAGTGATGTTTGCTCAGCTCTTGAAATGACTCGCAAATATACTCAAGCAAATATGTTTTATTAGCCTTAACCTTTGAGCTTAGCACCTCAACGAACTCAATTGATTTTGTTCCGCCTCGTTGCGCTTAAATTGGAGCCGGTCAAAAGCTTCCGGCTTTGGATTTAGCACGTGACGTTATCCCCGCCTCGTAACCCCGATACATTTAAATAGCCAGTTCTTGAAGCAAATCGTAACTTCTTAAAGCCCGGGTGTCAAAGTCCAGGCCCCGAATGAATGATCTATGGCCCCCCCCGGAGATGATATGTGATTAGTATTAGAAGCGGCCCGCAGGCCACAGCCGCCCGCTGCTGTGTTTGCACGCACCGATACTCCGTCAGTGTTGGCGCTAGGAATTTTCAAAATGGGGTCCCCCATCAAGTCATAAAAATAGGGTCCCTCTGTACATTCTTGGGGTCCCACTGTTTTGTAAGCGTTTTGAAAACAAATGATAAATGTATGCATTATCCTGTTATATAATAATCATTATCCATCCATCCATCCATTTTCTTCCACTTATCCGAGGTCAGGTTGCGGGGGGCAGCAGCCTAAAGTTAAAGTTAAAAGTTAAAGTACCAATGATTGTCACACACACACTAAGTGTGGCGAAATTATTCTCTGCATTTGACCCATCACCCTTGATCACCCCCTGGGAGGTGAGGGGAGCAGTGGGCAGTAGCGGTGGCCGCGCCCGGGAATCATTTTTGGTGATTTAACCCCCAATTCCAACCCTTGATGCTGAGTGCCAAGCAGGGAGGTAATGGGTCCCATTGTTATAGTCTTTGGTATGACTCGGTTTGAACTCACGACCTACCGATCTCAGGGCGGACACTCAAACCACTAAGCCACTGAGTAAGCAGGGAAGCCCAGACTTTCCTCTCCCCAGCCACTTCGTCCAGCTCCTCCCGGGGGATCCCAAGGCGTTGCCAGGCCAGCCGGGAGACATAGTCTTCCAACCTGTCCTGGGTCTTCCCCGTGGCCTCCTACCGGTCGGACGTGCCCCAGGTGTTCAGGTGGCATCCTGACTAGATGCCCGAACCACCTCATCTGGCTCCTCTCAATGTGGAGGAATAGCGGCTTTACTCTGAGCTCCCCCCAGATGGCAGAGCTTCTCACCCTATCTTTAAGGGAGAGACCCGCCACCCGGCGGAGGAAACTCATTTCGGCCGCCTGTACCCGTGATCTTGTCCTTTCGGTCATAACCAAAAGCTCATGACCATAGGTGAGGATGGGAACGTAGATCGACCGGTAAATTGAGAGCTTTGCCTTCCGGCTCAGCTCCTTCTTCTCCACAACGGATCGATACAGCGTCCGCATTACTGAAGACGCCGCACCGATCCGCCTGTCGATCTCACGATCCACTCTTCCCTCACTCGTGAACAAGACTCCGAGGTACTTGAACTCCTCCACTTGGGTTAGGGTCTCCTCCCCAACCTGGAGATGGCACTCCACCCTTTCCCGGGCGAGAACCATGGACTTTGACTTGGAGGTGCTGATTCTCATCCCAGTCGCTTCACACTCGGCTGCGAATCCATCCAGTGAGAGCTGAAGATCCTGGCCAGATGAAGCCATCAGGACCACATCATCTGCAAAAAGCAGAGACCTAATCCTGCAGCCACCAAACCAGATCCCCTCAACGCCTTGACTGCGCCTAGAAATTCTGTCCATAAAGGTTATGAACAGAATGGGTGACAAAGGGCAGCCTTGGCGGAGTCCAACCCTCACTGGAAACGTGTCCGACTTACTGCCGGCAATGCGGACCAAGCTCTGAAACTGATCATACAGGGCCAGACCGCCACAATCAGACAGTCCAATACCCCATACTCTCTGAGCACTCCCCACAGGACTTCCCGGGGGACACGGTCGAATGCCTTCTCCAAGTCCAAAAACAATAATAATAATTATCTTTATTGTCTCCGAGGGGAAATTTGTCTTGGACATGAAGAAAAGTTGAGCTGTTTGGCCACAATACCCAGCAATATGTTTGAAGGAGAAAAGGTGAGGCCTTTAATCCCAGGAAAACCATGCCTACCATCAAGCATGGTGGTGGTAGTATTATGCTCTGGGCCTGTTTTGCTGTCAACGGAACTGGTGCTTTACAGAGAGTAAATGGGACGTTGAAAAAGGAGAATTACCTCCAAGGAATTTTCAAAACGGGGTCCCAGGGATGCCATCAAGTCATAAAAATGGGGTCCCACAGTAAATTTGTTGGGTCCCACTTTTTTTGTAAGCGTTTTGAAAACGAATGATAATTATCCTGTTATATCTCACATTCTATATTGGAAAAAGATTGTCATAAACGTTACTTGACTCTTGCTGGCCCCACTATGGACTGGACTCTCACTATTATGTTAGATCCACTATGGACTGGACTCTCACTATTATGTTAGATCCACTATGGACTAGACTCTCGCTATTATGTTAGACCCACTATGGACTGGACTCTCACTATTATGTTAGATCCACTATGGACTGAACTTTCACAATATCATGTTAGATCCACTATGGACTGGACTCTCACTATTATGTTAGATCCACTATGGACTAGACTCTCGCTATTATGTTAGATCCACTATGGACTGGACTCTCACTATTATGTTAGATCCACTATGGACTGAACTTTCACAATATCATGTTAGATCCACTATGGACTGGACTCTCACTATTCTGTTAGATCCACTATGGACTGGACTCTCACACTATTATGTTAGATCCACTATGGACTGGACTCTCACTATTTTGTTAGATCCCCTATGGACTAGACTCTCACACTATTATGTTAGATCCACTATGGACTGGACTCTCACACTATTATGTTAGATCCACTATGGACTGGACTCACACTATTATGTTAGATCCACTATGGACTGGACTCTCACTATTATGTTAGATGCACTATGGACTGAACTTTCACAATATTATGTTAGATCCACTATGGACTGGACTCTCACACTATTATGTTAGATCCACTATGGACTGGACTCACACTATTATGTTAGATCCACTATGGACTGGAATCTCACACTATTATTTTAGATCCACTATGGACTAGACTCTCACACTATTATGTTAGATCCACTATGGACTGGACTCTCACACTATTATGTTAGATCCACTATGGACTGGACTCTCACTATTATGTTAGATCCACTATGGACTGGACTCTCACTATTATGTTAGATCCACTATGGACTGGACTCACACTATTATGTTAGATCCACTATGGACTGGACTCTCACACTATTATGTTAGATCCACTATGAACTGGACTCTCACACTATTATGTTAGATCCACTATGGACTGGACTCTCACACTATTATGTTAGATCCACTATGGACTGGACTCTCACACTATTATTTTAGATCCACTATGGACTGGACTCTCACTATTATGTTAGATCCACTATGGACTGGACTCTCACGCTATTATGTTAGATCCACTATGGACTGGACTCTCACTATTATGTTAGATCCACTATGGACTGGACTCTCACACTATTATGTTAGATCCACTATGGACTGGACTCTCACTATTATGTTAGATCCACTATGGACTGGACTCTCACTATTATGTTAGATCCACTATGGACTGGACTCTCACTATTATGTTAGATCCACTATGGACTGGACTCTCACACTATTATTTTAGATCCACTATGGACTGGACTCTCACTATTATGTTAGATCCACTATAGACTAGACTCTCACTATAATGTTAGATCCACTATGGACTGGACTCTCACACTATTATGTTAGATCCACTATGGACTGGACTCACACTATAATGTTAGATCCACTATGGACTGGACTCTCTCACTATTATGTTTAGATTCACTATGGACTGGACTCACACTATTATGTTAGATCCACTATGGACTGGACTCTCACACTATTATGTTAGATCCACTATGAACTGGACTCTCACACTATTATGTTAGATCCACTATGAACTGGACTCTCACACTATTATGTTAGATCCACTATGGACTGGACTCTCACACTATTATGTTAGATCCACTATGGATTGGACTCTCACACTATTATTTTAGATCCACTATGGACTGGACTCTCACTATTATGTTAGATCCACTATGGACTGGCATCTCACACTATTATGTTAGATCCACTATGGACTGGACTCTCTCACTATTATGTTAGATCCACTATGGACTGGACTCACACTATTATGTTAGATCCACTATGGACTGGACTCTCACACTATTATGTTAGATACACTATGGACTGGACTCTCACTATTATGTTAGATCCACTATGGACTGGACTCTCACTATTATGTTAGATCCACTATGGACTGGACTCTCACACTATTATTTTAGATCCACTATGGACTGGACTCTCACTATTATGTTAGATCCACTATAGACTAGACTCTCACTATAATGTTAGATCTACTATGGACTGGACTCTCACACTATTATGTTAGATCCACTATGGACTGGACTCACACTATAATGTTAGATCCACTATGGACTGGACTCTCTCACTATTATGTTTAGATTCACTATGGACTAGACTCTCACTATTATGTTAGATCCACTATGGACTCGACTCTCGCTATTATGTTAGATCCACTATGGACTGGACTCTCACTATTATGTTAGATCCACTATGGACTTAACTTTCACAATATCATGTTAGATCCACTATGGACTGGACTCTCACTATTATGTTAGATCCACTATGGACTGGACTCTCACTATTATGTTAGATCCACTATGGACTAGACTCTCGCTATTATGTTAGACCCACTATGGACTGGACTCTCACTATTATGTTAGATCCACTATGGACTGAACTTTCACAATATCATGTTAGATCCACTATGGACTGGACTCTCACTATTATGTTAGATCCACTATGGACTAGACTCTCGCTATTATGTTAGATCCACTATGGACTGGACTCTCACTATTATGTTAGATCCACTATGGACTGAACTTTCACAATATCATGTTAGATCCACTATGGACTGGACTCTCACTATTCTGTTAGATCCACTATGGACTGGACTCTCACACTATTATGTTAGATCCACTATGGACTGGACTCTCACTATTTTGTTAGATCCCCTATGGACTAGACTCTCACACTATTATGTTAGATCCACTATGGACTGGACTCTCACACTATTATGTTAGATCCACTATGGACTGGACTCACACTATTATGTTAGATCCACTATGGACTGGACTCTCACTATTATGTTAGATGCACTATGGACTGAACTTTCACAATATTATGTTAGATCCACTATGGACTGGACTCTCACACTATTATGTTAGATCCACTATGGACTGGACTCACACTATTATGTTAGATCCACTATGGACTGGAATCTCACACTATTATTTTAGATCCACTATGGACTAGACTCTCACACTATTATGTTAGATCCACTATGGACTGGACTCTCACACTATTATGTTAGATCCACTATGGACTGGACTCTCACTATTATGTTAGATCCACTATGGACTGGACTCTCACTATTATGTTAGATCCACTATGGACTGGACTCACACTATTATGTTAGATCCACTATGGACTGGACTCTCACACTATTATGTTAGATCCACTATGAACTGGACTCTCACACTATTATGTTAGATCCACTATGGACTGGACTCTCACACTATTATGTTAGATCCACTATGGACTGGACTCTCACACTATTATTTTAGATCCACTATGGACTGGACTCTCACTATTATGTTAGATCCACTATGGACTGGACTCTCACGCTATTATGTTAGATCCACTATGGACTGGACTCTCACTATTATGTTAGATCCACTATGGACTGGACTCTCACACTATTATGTTAGATCCACTATGGACTGGACTCTCACTATTATGTTAGATCCACTATGGACTGGACTCTCACTATTATGTTAGATCCACTATGGACTGGACTCTCACTATTATGTTAGATCCACTATGGACTGGACTCTCACACTATTATTTTAGATCCACTATGGACTGGACTCTCACTATTATGTTAGATCCACTATAGACTAGACTCTCACTATAATGTTAGATCCACTATGGACTGGACTCTCACACTATTATGTTAGATCCACTATGGACTGGACTCACACTATAATGTTAGATCCACTATGGACTGGACTCTCTCACTATTATGTTTAGATTCACTATGGACTGGACTCACACTATTATGTTAGATCCACTATGGACTGGACTCTCACACTATTATGTTAGATCCACTATGAACTGGACTCTCACACTATTATGTTAGATCCACTATGAACTGGACTCTCACACTATTATGTTAGATCCACTATGGACTGGACTCTCACACTATTATGTTAGATCCACTATGGATTGGACTCTCACACTATTATTTTAGATCCACTATGGACTGGACTCTCACTATTATGTTAGATCCACTATGGACTGGCATCTCACACTATTATGTTAGATCCACTATGGACTGGACTCTCTCACTATTATGTTAGATCCACTATGGACTGGACTCACACTATTATGTTAGATCCACTATGGACTGGACTCTCACACTATTATGTTAGATACACTATGGACTGGACTCTCACTATTATGTTAGATCCACTATGGACTGGACTCTCACTATTATGTTAGATCCACTATGGACTGGACTCTCACACTATTATTTTAGATCCACTATGGACTGGACTCTCACTATTATGTTAGATCCACTATAGACTAGACTCTCACTATAATGTTAGATCTACTATGGACTGGACTCTCACACTATTATGTTAGATCCACTATGGACTGGACTCACACTATAATGTTAGATCCACTATGGACTGGACTCTCTCACTATTATGTTTAGATTCACTATGGACTAGACTCTCACTATTATGTTAGATCCACTATGGACTCGACTCTCGCTATTATGTTAGATCCACTATGGACTGGACTCTCACTATTATGTTAGATCCACTATGGACTTAACTTTCACAATATCATGTTAGATCCACTATGGACTGGACTCACACTATTATGTTAGATCCACTATGCACTGGACTCTCACTATTATGTTAGATCCACTATGGACTGGACTCTCACTATTATGTTAGATCCACTATGGACTGGACTCTCACACTATTATGTTAGATCCACTATGGACTGGACTCTCACACTATTATGTTAGATCCACTATGGACTGGGCTCTCACCATT
Organism: Nerophis lumbriciformis; assembly: GCF_033978685.3. Lineage (NCBI taxonomy): Eukaryota > Metazoa > Chordata > Actinopteri > Syngnathiformes > Syngnathidae > Nerophis > Nerophis lumbriciformis. Next base: position 34,794,113 of record NC_084571.2, on the reverse strand, counting down.
ATGTTAGATCCACTATGGACTGGAATCTCACACTATTATGCTAGATCCACTATGGACTGGACTCTCACTATTATGTTAGATCCACTATGGACTGGACTCTCACTATTATGTTAGATCCACTAAGGACTGGACTCTCACTATTATGTTAGATCCATTATGGACTGGACTCTCACTATTATGTTAGATCCACTATGGACTGGACTCTCACTATTATGTTAGATCCACTATGGACTGGACTCTCACTATTATGTTCGATCCACTATGGACTGGACTCTCACACTATTGTGTTAGATCCACTATGGACTGGACTCTCACACTATTATGTTAGATCCACTATGGACTGGACTCTCTCCTTATTATGTTAGATCCACTATGGACTGGACTCTCACTATTATGTTTGGATCTACTATGGACTAGACTCTCACTATTATGTTAGATCCACTATGGACTGGACTCTCTCACTATTATGTTAGATCCACTATGGACTGGACTCTCACACTATTATGTTAGATCCACTATGGACTGGACTCTCACTATTATGTTAGATCCACTATAGACTGGACTCTCACTATTATGTTAGATCCACTATGGACTGGAATCTCACACTATTATGTTAGATCCACTATGGACTGGACTCTCACTATTATGTTAGATCCACTATGGACTGGACTCTCACTCTATTATGTTAGATCCACTATGGACTGGACTCTCACACTATTATGTTAGATCCACTATGGACTGGACTCTCACACTATTATGTTAGATCCACTATGGACTGGCATCTCACACTATTATGTTAGATCCACTATTGACTGGACTCTCACTACTATGTTAGATCCACTATGGACTGGACTCTCACACTATTATGTTAGATCCACTATGGACTGGACTCACACTATTATGTTAGATCCACTATGGACTGGACTCTCACTATTATGTTTATTTCCACCATGGACTGAACTTTCACAATATCATGTTAGATCCACTATGGACTGGACTCTCACAGTATTATGTTAGATCCACTATGGACTGGACTCTCACTATTATGTTAGATCCACTATGGACTGGACTCTCACTATTATGTTAGATCCACTATGGACTGGACTCTCACCATTATGTTAGATCCACTCTGGACTGGACTCTCACACTATTATGTTAGATCCACTATGGACTGGACTCTCACTATTATGTTAGATCCACTATGGACTGGACTCTCACTATTATGTTAGATCCACTATGGACTGGACTTTCACAATATTATACAAGACCCACTGGTCGTTCATTGCATCCAGTCTCCCCTAGAGGGGGCGGGGGGTCACCCACATATGCGGTCCTCTCCAAGGTTTCTCATTGTCATCCCACTGGGTTGAGTTTTTCCTTGCCCTGATGTGGGATCTGAGCCGAGGATGTCGTTGTGGCTTGTGCAGCCCTTTGAGACACTTGTGATTTAGGGCTATATAAGTAAACATTGATTGATTGGTGCTAATTGGCTGAAGTTGCTGCTAATTAGCAGTTAGTGTTGGTGAAGGAACAGGGCTGATGGTGAATTTCAAGCGACGGATCCATTTTTTTCCCTCGCTTTTCGTAAAAAGAGTAATTAGAGCCCGGGGTGCAAAGGTTGGACAGTGGAAAATTTGTAACTGCAAAAAGTTCATCTCCTTGCGCTGGCTACTTGTTATTCTGCTTTGGTGTCAAACTTTGTGAAACTTTAAATGACTTAGCACCCCCGCCATTCCTCCTTCCTACGGTACATTCTAAATATCCGCCTCTATTGTTCTTCCGAGTCCTTCCGTGGCGGTTCAAGCCGAGGCAAGGGTAAAAAACATAATCTCATCGCTCGTCTTGAGTGGCGGCCAATAAAGACGACACGCCGTGTCTGTCTCTGTACATTGCAAAAAGTCAGTGTTCAAAAACAAGAAAAAAATAATACAAAAATGAGGGGTATTTTATTTGAACTCAGCAAAATTTTCTGCCAATAGAACAAGAACATTTAGGCTTGTCAAGACTTTCCAAAACAAGTAAAATTAAGTAACCTCAATGAACCCAATAATACCTTAAAATAAGTATATTCTCACTAATAACAAGTGTACTACTATATGAGTACGTATTTTCTATTGTTTCTTTGAAAATAAAACAGCAAAAGTCCATTTGGCTGTCGTCTGTTTTAATTATGAGACACAATTGTGTCAAAGTCATGATTTTTTTTTTTTACATGCTTGAAATAAGAAGTTATTACTTTTAAAAAAGTACAAACCCCGTTTCCATATGAGTTGGGAAATTGTGTTAGATAAACGGAATACAATGATTTGCAAATATTTTGCAACCCATATTCAACTGAATGCACTACAAAGACAAGATATTTGATGTTCAAACTCATAAACTTTTTTTTTTTTTTTGCAAATAATAATTAACTTAGAATTTCATGGCTGCAACACGTGCCAAAGTAGTTGCATGGCCTTTCCTTTTAACAACACTCAGTAAACGATTGGGAACTGAGGAAACTAATTGTTGAAGCTTTGAAAGTGGAATTCTTTCCCATTCTTGTTTTATGTAGAGCTTCAGTCGTTCAACAGTCCGGGGGGTCTCCGCTGTCGTATTTTACGCTTCATAATGCGCCACACATTTTTGATGGGAGACAGGTCTGGACTGCAGGCGGGCCAGGAAAGTACCCGCACTCTTTTTTTTACGAAGCCACGCTGTTGTAACACGTGCTGAATGTGGCTTGGCATTGTCTTGCTGAAATAAGCAGGGGCGTCCATGAAAAAGACGGCGCTTAGATGGCAGCATACGTTGTTCCAAAAGCTGTATGTACCTTTCAGCATTAATGGTGCCTTCACAGATGTGTAAGTTACCCATGCCTTTGGCACTAATGCACCCCCATACCATCACAGATGCTGGCTTTTCAACTTTGCGTCGATAACAGTCTGGATGGTTCGCTTCCCCTTTGGTCTGGATGACACGATGTCGAATAGTTCCAAAAACAATTTGAAATGTGGACTCGTCAGACCACAGAACACTTTTCCACTTTGCATGAGTCCATCTTAGATGATCTCGGGCCCAGAGAAGCCGGCGGCGTTTCTGCATGTTGTTGATAAATGGCTTTCGCTTTGCATAGTAGAGCTTTAACTTGCACTTACAGATGTAGCGACCAACTGTATTTAGTGACAGTGGTTTTCTGAAGTGTTCCTGAGCCCATGTGGTGATATCCTTTAGAGATTGATGTCGGTTTTTCATACAGTGCCGTCTGTTGGTTTCCGGCCATGCCGCTTACGTGGAGTGATTTCTCCCGATTCTCTGAACCTTTTGATTATATTATGGACCATAGATGTTGAAAATTGGAAAAGTCGGCAAAAGTCCCAAAAATGTTCAAAATACCTACCCAGGTTCGAGTCCCACAAGTCCCGCCGCCGGCCGGGATGCCCAATATGTCCAAAACGTGCCCAGCAAAGTCCCACGGGGAGGCGGGGAGAAAAGTGAGAAAAGTCGGTAAAATGTTCAAAAATCACACCCGGGTTCGAGTGCCACAAGTCCATGTGGGACTCGAACCTGGGTAGGTATTTTGAACATTTTTGGGGACTTTTGCCGACTTTTATCCCCCCTCCCCGTGGGACTCGGCTGGGTGTGTTATGGACATTTTGGGCATCCTGGGACTTGTGCGGCTGGCGGCGGGACTTGTGGGACTCGAACCTGGGTAGGTATTTTGAACATTTTTGGGGACTTTTGACGACTTTTCTCACTTTTCTCCCCCACTTCCCGTGGGACTTTGCTGGGTGCGTTTTTGGACATTTTTTGCATCCCGGGACTTGTGCAGCCGGCGGCGGGACTCGTGGGACTGGAACCCTGGGAGGTATTTTGGGACTTTGACCATTTTGGCCGCCTTTTACCCTCTTCTTCCCCGCCTTCCTGTGCACCATTGCTGGGTATGTTTTGGACATTTGGACAAAAATAGTTTCAAGCTTTTTTTTACTAAATATAGGTAATCAAATCTCAGCAACAAGCTGTAATATCTTACTGAGATCATTTAGGACTAAAACCCTTAAAACAAGTAAAACACTCTAACATAAGATCTTATGTATGGCTGTCCATAACACACCCAGCCGAGTCCCACGGTGAGGGGGGGTATACAAGTTGGAAAAGTTGGCAAAAGTCCCAAAAATGTTCAAAATACCTACCCAGGTTTGAGTCCCACAAGTCCCGCCGCCGGCCGGGATGCCCAAAATGTCCAATACGCGCCCAGCAAAGTCCCACGGGAAGGCAAGAAGAAAAGTGAGAAAAGTAGAAAAATGTTCAAAAATCACACCCGGGTTCGAGTGCCACAAGTCTTAAGACTTGTGGCACTCCATTTGGAACTCAAACCTGGGTAGGTATTTTTAACATTTTTGGGGACTTTTGCTGACTTTTCCAACTTTTATCCCCCCTCCCCGTGGGACTCGGCTGGGTGTGTTATGGACATTTTGGGCATCCTGGGACTTGCGCGGCCGGCGGCGGGACTTGTGGGACTCGAACCTGGGTAGGTATTTTGAACATTTTGGGACTTTTGCCGACTTTTCCAACTTTTATCCCCCCACCCTGTGGGACTCGGCTGGGTGCATTTTGGACATTTTGGGCATCCCGGGACTTGCACGGCCGGCGGCGGGACTCGTGGGACTGGAACCCGGGGAGGTATTTTGGACACAATTGGGACTTTTGACCATTTTGGCCGCCTTTTCCCCTCTTCTTCCCCACCTTCCTGTGCACCATTGCTGGGTATGTTTTGGACATTTGGACAAAAATAGTTTCAAGCCTGTTTTACTCAATATAGGTCATCATATCTCAGCAACAAGCTGTAATATCTTACTGAGATCATTTAGGACCAAAACACTTACAAACCCCGTTTCCATATGAATTGGGAAATTGTGTTGGATGTAAATATAAACGGAATACAATGATTTGCAAATCCTTTTCAACCCATATTCGATTGAATGCACTACAAAGACAAAATATTTGACGTTCAAACTCATAAACTTAATTTTTTTTTTTGCAAATAATAATTAACTTAGAATTTCATGGCTGCAACACTTGCCAAAGTAGTTGGGAAAGGGCATGTGTTACATGGCCTTTCCTTTTAACAACACTCAGTAAACGTTTGGGAACTGAGGAGACACATTTTTGAAGCTTCTCAGGTGGAATTCTTTCCCATTCTTGCTTGATGTACAGCTTAAGTTGTTCAACAGTCCGGGGTCTCCATTGTGGTATTTTACGCTTCATAATGCGCCACACAATGGGAGACAGGTCTGGACTACAGGCAGGCCAGTCTAGTACCCGCACTCTTTTACTATGAAGCCACGATGATGTAACACGTGGCTTGGCATTGTCTTGCTGAAATAAGCAGGGGCGTCCATGGTAACGTTGCTAGGATGGCAACATATGTTGCTCCAAAACCTGTATGTACCTTTCAGCATTAATGGTGCCTTCACAGATGTGTAAGTTACCCATGTCTTGGGCACTAATACACCCCCATACCATCACAGATGCTGGCTTTTCAACTTTGCGCCTATAACAATCCGGATGGTTCTTTTCCTCTTTGGTCCGGAGGACACGACGTCCACAGTTTCCAAAAATAATTTGAAATGTGGACTCGTCAGACCACAGAACACTTTTCCACTTTGTATCATTCCTTCTTAGATGAGCTCAGGCCCAGCAAAGTCGACAGCATTTCTGGGTGTTGTTGATAAACGGTTTTCGCCTTGTATAGTAGAGTTTTAACTTGCACTTACAGATGTAGCAACCAACTGTAGTTACTGACAGTGGGTTTCTGAAGTGTTCCTGAGCCCATGTGGTGATATCCTTTACACACTGATGTCACTTGTTGATGCAGTACAGCCTGAGAGATCGAAGGTCACGGGCTTAGCTGCTTATGTGTAGTGATTTCTCCAGATTCTCTAAACCCTTTGATGATATTACGGACCGTAGATGGTGAAATCCCTAAATTCCTTGCAATAGCTGGTTGAGAAAGGTTTTTCTTAAACTGTTCAACAATTTGCTCATGCATTTGTTGACAAAGTGGTGACCCTCGCCCCATCCTTGTTTGTGAATGACTGAGCATTTCATGGAATCTACTTTTATACCCAATCATGGCACCCACCTGTTCTCAATTAGCCTGCACACCTGTGGGATGTTCCAAATAAGTGTTTGATGAGCATTCCTCAACTTTATCAGTATTTATTGCCACCTTTCCCAACTTCTTTGTCACGTGTTGCTGGCATCAAATTCTAAAGTTAATGATTATTTGCAAAAAAATAAAGTTTATGAGTTTGAACATCAAATATGTTGTCTTTGTAGCATATTCAACTGAATATGGGTTGAAAATGATTTGCAAATCATTGTATTCCGTTTATATTTACATCTAACACAATTCCCAACTCATATGGAAACGGGGGTTTGTAGTTTTATACTTGTGAGTGTTGATGACACAGCTTTGCAACAGTTGATATTCTAGTTTCAAGCATGTTTTACTCAATATAGGTCATCAAATCTCAGCAACAAGCTGTAATATCTTACTGAGATCATTTAGGACCAAAACCCTTAAAACAAGTAAAACACTCTAACATGAAATCTTATGTATGGCTGCACAAGTCCCGGGATGCCCAAAATGTCCATAACACACCCAGCAAAGTCCCACGGGAAGGCGGGTAGAAAAGTGAGAAAAGTCTGTAAAATGTTCAAAAATCACACCCGGGTTCGAGTCCCACAAGTCTTAAGACTTGTGGCACTCCATGTGGGACTCGAACCTGGGTAGGTATTTTGAACATTTTTGGGGACTTTTGCCGACTTTTCTCACTTTTCTCCTCCCTCCCCGTGGGATTCAGCTAGGTGTGTTATGGACATTTTGGGCATCCTAGGACTTGCGCAGCCGGCGGCGGGACTTGTGGGACTCTAACATGGGTAGGTATTTTTAACATTTTTGGGGACTTTTGACAACTTTTCTCACTTGCGTTTTTGGACATTTTTTGCATCCCGGGACTTGTGCGGCTGGCGGCGGGACTCGTGGGACTGGAACCCGGGGAGGTATTTTGGGACTTTTGACCATTTTGGCCGCCTTTACCCCTCTTCTTCCCTGCCTTCCTGTGCACCATTGCTAGGTATGTTTTGGACAAAAATAGTCTCAAGCATGTTTTACTCAATATAGGTCATCAATTCTCAGCAACAAGCTGTAATATCTTACTGAGATCTTTTAGGACCAAAACCCTTAAAACAAGTAAAACACTCTAACATGAAATCTTATGTATGGCTGCACAAGTCCCGGGATGCCCAAAATGTCCATAACACACCCAGCAAAGTCCCACGGGAAGGCGGGGAGAAAAGTGAGAAAAGTCTGTAAAATGTTCAAAAATCACACCCGGGTTCGAGTCCCACAAGTCTTAAGACTTGTGGCACTCCATGTGGGACTCGAACCTGGGTAGGTATTTTGAACATTTTTGGGGACTTTTGCCGACTTTTCTCACTTTTCTCCTCCCTCCCCGTGGGACTCAGCTAGGTGTGTTCTGGACATTTTGGGCATCCTAGGACTTGCGCAGCCGGCGGCGGGACTTGTGGGACTCTAACATGGGTAGGTATTTTTAACATTTTGGGGGATTTTGACAACTTTTCTCACTTGCGTTTTTGGACATTTTTTGCATCCTGGGACTTGTGCGGCCGGCGGCGGGACTCGTGGGACTGGAACCAGGGGAGGTATTTTGGGACTTTTGACCATTTTGGCCGCCTTTACCCCTCTTCTTCCCCGCCTTCCTGTGCACCATTGCTAGGTATGTTTTGGACAAAAACAGTCTCAAGCATGTTTTACTCAATATAGGTCATCAATTCTCAGCAACAAGCTGTAATATCTTACTGAGATCTTTTAGGACCAAAACCCTTAAAACAAGTAAAACACTCTAACATGAAATCTTATGTATGGCTGCACAAATCCCGGGATGCCCAAAATGTCCATAACACACCCAGCAAAGTCCCACGGGAAGGCGGGGAGAAAAGTGAGAAAAGTCTGTAAAATGTTCAAAAATCACACCCGGGTTCGAGTCCCACAAGTCTTAAGACTTGTGGCACTCCATGTGGGACTCGAACCTGGGTAGGTATTTTGAAAATTTTTGGGGACTTTTGCCGACTTTTCTCACTTTTCTCCTCCCTCCCCGTGGGACTCAGCTAGGTGTGTTATGGACATTTTGGGCATCCTAGGACTTGCGCAGCCGGCGGCGGGACTTGTGGGACTCTAACATGGGTAGGTATTTTTAACATTTTTGGGGATTTTGACAACTTTTCTCACTTGCGTTTTTGGAAATTTTTTGCATCCCGGGACTTGTGCGGCTGGCGGCGGGACTCGTGGGACTGGAACCCGGGGAGGTATTTTGGGACTTTTGACCATTTTGGCCGCCTTTACCCCTCTTCTTCCCTGCCTTCCTGTGCACCATTGCTAGGTATGTTTTGGACAAAAATAGTCTCAAGCATGTTTTACTCAATATAGGTCATCAATTCTCAGCAACAAGCTGTAATATCTTACTGAGATCTTTTAGGACCAAAACCTTTAAAACAAGTAAAACACTCATAACATAAAATCTGCTTAGTGAGAAGAATTATCTTATCAGACAGAAAATAAGCAAGTATCACCCTTGTATGTTATATTTAACCTTACTTAGATTTCAGTTTTTGCAGTGTAGCGCTGCAAAGAACCTGGGCTCCAAAAAAAACAACCCAAAAAAACAGTGGCATGGTAGAGAAAAGCCAAGGAGCGGTTTACATTTATCAGACAGACAGCGGAGTTTAATTTAATCCTGCACTTCGGAGACTAAGATATGAGGCGCAATAACACCCGGAGGTTCAAACGCAATTTTCCAGGCCATCAACTGACCATCAAGTCGACACGTTCGCTCTCAGCCTCGGAGCCAAAGCATGTGGCCAGGCTGATTCTTGGCTGCTGACTCAGGCAAAATTAAAAAGACGAGCTTTGCAAATTCACCGTCTGCTACGACGAGGTTTATTCCAGGCTGTCCACTTATTCACTGTATTGCCCAAAGTACTTGGCCACCCATCCAAATGATGAGAATCAGGTGTTCTAATCACTTTACCCGCACTGCAAAAAGTCAGTTTTCAAAATCAAGAGTCCAGTGGCGACGTGCTTTGCATTGAAATTGGTGATGTATGGCTTAGATGCTGCTGCTCGGCCATGGAAACCCACTCCATGAAGCTCTCTGCGTACTGTACGTGGGCTAATTGGAAGGTTGCATGAAGTTTGGAGCTCTGTAGCAACTGACTGTGCAGAAAGTCTTTGCACTATGCGCTTCAGCTTCCGCTGACCCCTCTCTGTCAGTTTACGTGGCCTACCACTCGGTGGCTGAGTTGCTGTTGTTCCCAAACTGTTCACTTTTCTTATAATAAAGTTGATATTGGAATATTTAGGAGCGAGGAAATTTCACGACTGGATCCTATGACAGTTCCACGCTGGAAATCACTGAGTGGTCCATTCTTTTACAAATGTTTGTAGAAACAGTCTCCACACTGCAACAAGTCAGTGTTAAAAAAAATTGTTTATTTTTTTTTTAAATTAGGGGTATTTTATTTGAACTAAGCAAAATTATCTCCCAATAGAACAAACAAATTTAGCTTGTCAAGACTTTCCGAAATAAGTAAAATTAGCTAACTTCAAATAACTCAAAAATACCTTAAAATAAGTATATTCTCACTAATAACAAGTGCACTTTTCTTGGTGGAACAAAAAAAAAGAGACCTTTTTGCTCAATATTGTTAGAATAATTGTAAGTTATCACAAAAACTTTGTGATACATTGAGGGTCTGGTGAGAAGACAAAAGCTGTCTTTGGAACCTACCAAGGTTAATAATTAAGGTAAGGTAAATTAAAAGGTATTAAGGTAAATTAAGGTAAATAATGATTTCGCCACACCTAGTGTGTGTGTGACAATCATTGGTACTTTAACTTTAACTTTTAAGAGTAAAGCTCGTAAAACAACTGACTCGGCAACTGACGCTGTGGTCAAAGTTGGAACTGTCTCAAAATACATTTTAAGATATTCAGCACTCTACAGTCGTTTAGTGGCTAAAGGGGATAATGCACCCCCTAATTTGTCACGTTTCATGTGTCAGGTAACGTCTCCCTGTAATGTTTGTCTGCTCTTGAATGGGATTGTGCTGAAAATCTTAATTTCCTCTCGGGGATTATTAAAGTGATTCTGATATGAATCCCCTTCCTACTGTACTGTTGCTGTTCCTGCTAATTACAATAATAATAACGATAATAATTCATTAATATTTCAGTACTACTCGTTTTTATATTCTTAAAAAATCTGATAAAAAATAGACTTAAAAAAAGGAAATCTAGAAATGTAAATATTTGAAAACACATACAATTTAAAATACTGTAGGCAATTTATACTCCTGCTGCTACTACTACTTGTAATGCACTGGTGTTTGTCTGGACCCTGTGACGCAGAGACGGCAGGCACGTGCATGACATAAGCCCTTTGTATTAAGGCAAACGTAGGTGACACAAACTGGGACTGACAGCTGGTAAATGAACAGAGAGTAAGCACGTGTGCAAAGCACACTAAGCGAACACGTTAAGGAAAAACGTTAAGGAACAAAGCTGGCATATAAAGAGCACCCTCATTGGCAACTAGGCACAGGTGTGTCCTGGTTGCCAATCAGGGACAGGTGAGGGGGCCAGTGCTCAGACCAGAGGAGTGGTGGCAAACGGGAAATGGAACCAAGAATTCAGGAAGCTGGGCAGGAAATACAAAATACCCCAAACAAATAAAATATGTCATGGAGATCTGCTAATAGTCGCCTGCTGATGATAATAGAAAGGATAATGATAATAATCACAATTAATTTACAAAATAAAAGAAAATACACCAGGAAATTTTGCAAAAATTAATTTAGTGAATTTTGGAGAAGCAATAATGCATATATGACATATTTTCATTTTTCCTCATGTTTTATGGTTATAGTTTTACTTTATTTAGAACATAAGTAATGAAGCGTTGCATCTCGCTTATCAACCTGACACTCTTACTTTTTGTTTGACACCTGTGGAGGGGGGGCGTGGCCTGCGGACCTGCAGCGAAGCGGGGTGTGTCAAGACCAGCTTCAAAATCAGCGGCAGGTGCGTAGGTAACACAGCTGAGAGTGTTTGTCTGATCACCTGTCGCTCTGTTAAAGGCCTACTGAAATGCGATTTTCTTATTTAAACGGGGATAGCAGGTCCATTCTATGTGTCATACTTAATCATTTCGTGATATTGCCATATTTTTGCTGAAAGGATTTAGTTGAGAACATCGACGATAAAGTTCGCAACTTTTGGTCGCTGATAAAAAAAGCCTTGCCTGTACCGGAAGTAGCAGACGAGTAGCGTGACGTCACAGGTTGTGGAGCTCCTCACATCCTCACATTGTTTACAATCATGGCCACCAGCAGCAAGAGCGATTCAGACCGCGAAAGCGACGATTTCCCCATTAATTTGAGTGAGGATGAAAGATTTGTGGATGAGGAAAGTGAGAGTGAAGGACTAGAGGGCAGTGGGAGCGATTCAGATAGGGAAGATGCTGTGAGAGGCGGGTGGGACCTGATATTCAGCTGGGAATGACTAAAACAGTAAATAAACACAAGACATATATATACTCTATTTGCCACAACACAACCAGGCTTATATTTAATATGCCACTAATTAATCCCGCATAACAAACACCTCCCCCCTCCCGTCCAATACAACTCAAACACCTGCACAACACACTCAATCCCACAGCCCAAAGTACCGTTCACCTCCCCAAAGTTCATACAGCACATATATTTCCCCAAAGTCCCCAAAGTTTCGTATGTGACATGCACATAGCGGCACGCACGTACGGGCAAGCGATCAAATGTTTGGAAGCCGCAGCTGCATACGTACTCACGGTACCGCGTCTGCGCATCCAACTCAAAGTCCTCCTGGTAAGAGTCTCTGTTGTCCCAGTTCTCCACAGGCCAATGGTTAAAGCTTGACTGTCATCTTCCGGGAATGTAAACAATGAAACGCCGGCTGTGTTTGTGTTGTTGCAGCCGCCCGCAATACACCGCTTCCCACCTACAGCTTTCTTCTTTGCTATCTCCATTGTTCATTGAACAAATTGCAAAAGATTCACCAACACAGATGTCGAGAATACTGTGGAATTTTGCGATGAAAACAGACGACTTAATAGCTGGCCACCACGCTGTCCCAAAATGTCCTCTACAATCCGTGACTTGTCTGACGTCATCATACCGAGGTGTTTTCAGCAGGATATTTCGCACAAAATTTAAAATTGCACTTCAGTAAGTTAACCCGGCCGTATTGGCATGTGTTGCAATGTTAAGATTTCATCATTGATGTATAAACTATCAGACTGCGTGGTCGGTAGTAGTGGCTTTCAGTAGGCCTTTAACGGGAAGGAGAAGGGAGTTGTTGGTGGATGTCAGAGCACGCCGAGAGAGAGAGCGGAACTGACGGACAGACACAAAAGACGTTTGCTGAAAAGCAGCAGAGACTAAGAGAAACCATTCGTGTGCTCAGGTGGGGGAAGACCGAGCATGAGCGAAGAAGTTGACATGGCTGAAATGGACAAAAAGGACAATTCATTGAAAAATAAAACACTGTTCAAAACCCTGAATGCAGCTGTCATGTCTGTGGTGGGTGGTCCAAAGAACCCGGAAGCAAGAGACTTCCACAACACCCTTACTGGTGTCAAACTCAAGGCCCGGGGGTCAGATCTGGCCCGCCACATCATTGTATGTACGAAAGCCTGGGAAAAATGTATGTTAATAAAATACTTCATTTCTTTTACGAAATGCAAATGATTATTTTGATATTTACCGAAAAAAATGTGTATCTTCTAAACGTTATCTAATCATGCCAAATATTACATTATTATATAGTGTATTACAAAAATATGTTAGTAAAGATAACATTAGTTTGTACATGAAAACATCTAATAATCAAGTGCATAGGCAATGGTGTATTATGAAGTGAATACTAGGGATGTCCGATAATGGCTTTTTACCGATATCCGATATTCCGATATTGTCCAACTCTTTAATTACCGATACCGATATCAACCGATACCGATATATACAGTCGTGAAATTAACACATTATTATGCCTAATTTGGACAACCAGGTATGATGAAGATAAGGTCCTTTTTAAAAAAAATTATAAAATAATAAATAAATTAAAAACATTTTCTTGAATAAAAAAAAAGTAAAACAATATAAAAACAGTTACATAGAAACTAGTAATTAATGAAAATGAGTCAAATTAAGTGTTAAAGGTTAGTACTATTAGTGGACCAGCAGCACGCACAATCAGGTGTGCTTACGGACCGTATCCCTTGAAGACTGTATTGATATATATTGATATATAATGTAGGAACCTACCAGAATATTAATAACAGAAAGAAACAACCCTTTTGTGTGAATGAGTGTGAAAGGGGGAGGGAGGTTTTTTTGGGTTGGTGTACTAATTGTAAGTGTATCTTGTGTTTTTTATGTTGATTTAATTAAAAAACAAAAAACAAAAAAACAAAAAAACAATACCGATAATAAAAAAAACGATACCGATAATTTCCGATATTACATTTTAACGCATTTATCGGCCGATAATATCGGTAGGCCGATATTATTGGACATCTCTAATACAGAGTTTAAATTATTAATTAGTATCCCTTTGGTGATTAACATAAGTCTATTAATAAATTTTAACAAAAAAAAAAAAAGTAATAATGATAGCAAAATTAATCAATTAAAAAGATAATTAGATTTCTTTCAAGATTTTTTTTTAGGTATTTATTCAAAGGCAGCAAAAAGGAAAACAATTATAACAATGTGAAAATAGTCCGTTTGGTGTTTTAAATTCTAAATTAGATTAAGTTCATTTAAATGTATAATTCTTACTAGGGATGTCCGATAATGGCTTTTTTGCCGATATCCGATATTCCGATATTGTCCAACTCTTAATTACTAATACCGATATCAACCGATACCGATATATACAGTCTTGGAATTAACACATTATTATGCCTAATTTGGACAACCAGGTATGGTGAAGATAAGGTCCTTTTTAAAAAAAATTAATTAAATAAAATAAGATAAATAAATTAAAAACTTTTTCTTGAATAAAAAAGAGTAAAACAATATAAAAACAGTTACATAGAAACTAGTAATTAATGAAAATGAGTAAAATTAACTGTTAAAGGTTAGTACTATTAGTGGACCAGCAGCACGCACAATCATGTGTGCTTACGGACTGTATCCCTTGCAGACTGTATTGATATATATTGATATATAATGTAGGAACCTACCAGAATATTAATAACAGAAAGAAACAACCCTTTTGTGTGAATGAGTGTAAATGGGGGAGGGAGGTTTTTTGGGTTGGTGCACTAATTGTAAGTGTATCTTGTGTTTTTTATGTTGATTTAATTAAAAAAAAACAAAAAAAATAAAATAAAAAACGATACCGATTATAAAAAAAACGATACCGATAATTTCCGATATTACATTTTAACGCATTTATCGGCCGATAAGATCGGTAGGCCGATATTATTGGACATCTCTAATACAGAGTTTAAATTATTAATTAGTATCCCTTTGGTGATTAACATGAGTCTATTAATAAAGTTTAACAAACAAAAAAAAAAAGTAATAATGATAGCAAAATTAATCAATTAAAAATATAATTAGATTTCTTTCAAGATTTTTTTTAGGTATTTATTCAAAGGCAGCAAAAAGGAAAACAATTATAACGGTGTGAAAATAGTCCGTTTGGTGTTTTAAAATCTAAATCAGATTAAGTTCATTTAAATGTATAATTCTTACTAGGGATGTCCGATAATGGCTTTTTTGCCGATATCCGATATTCCAATATTGTCCAACTCTTAATTACTAATACCGATATCAACCGATACCGATATATACAGTCGTGGAATTAACACGTTATTATGCCTAATTTGGACAACCAGGTATGGTGAAGATAAGGTTCTTTTTAAAAAAAATAATAAAATAAAATAAGATAAATAAATTAAAAACATTTTCTTGAATAAAAAAGAGTAAAACAATATAAAAACAGTTACATAAAAACTAGTAATTAATGAAAATGAGTAAAATTAACTGTTAAAGGTTAGTACTATTAGTGGACCAGCAGCACGCACAATCATGTGTGCTTACGGACTGTATCCCTTGCAGACTGTATTGATATATATTGATATATAATGTAGGAACCTACCAGAATATTAATAACAGAAAGAAACAACCCTTTTGTGTGAATGAGTGTAAATGGGGGAGGGAGGTTTTTTGGGTTGGTGCACTAATTGTAAGTGTATCTTGTGTTTTTTATGTTGATTTAATAAAAAAAAACAAAAAAAAAAACAAAAAAAAAACGATACCGATAAAAAAAAAACGATACCAATAATTTCCGATATTACATTTTAAAGCATTTATCGGCCGATAATATCAGCCGGCCGATATTATCGGACATCTCTAGTGATTACTGATACATATTTATATCAATGCTGTCAAATTATATATATTTTTAAATCAGGTCAATTCGAAATCTGATTAATCCCAGGTTAATGCCCGCATGCATAATTTTAATTAACTTAAAAAAAGCTGCGATGTGGCCCTCAATGAAAACGAGTTTGACACCCCTGCTTTAGAGGAAGACAGTGTAAATAGAGAGTAACTGAGTTACCTGACTTTTTTTGTCTCTTTGAGTTGAAGTCCAGTCATGTGTGACAACTTCCGTGCGAGGAAAGTACAAAACCCCAAAACCGGTGAAGTTGGCACGTTGTGTAAATGGTAAATAAAAACAGAATACAATGATTTGCAAATCCTTTTCAACTTATGTTCAATTGAATAGACTGCAAAGACGAGATACTTAACGTTCGAACTGGAAAATGTTGTTATTTTATGCAAATATTAGCTCATTTGGAATTTGATGCCTGCAACATGTTTCAAAAAAGCTGGCACAAGTTGCAAAAAAGACTGAGAATGCTCATCAAACACTTATTTGGAACATCCCACAGGTGAACGGGTTAATTGGGAACAGGTGGGTGCCATGATTGGGTATAAAAGCAGCTTCCATGAAATGCTCAGTCATTCACAAACAAGGACGGGGCGAGGGTCACCACTTTGTCAACAAATGCCTGAGCAAATCGTCAAACAGTTTAAGAACAACATTTCTCAACCAGCTATTGCAAGGAATTTAGGGATTTCACCATCTACGGTCTGTAATATCATCAAAAGGTTCAGGGAATCTGAAGAAATCACTGCACGGAACATTGAATGCCCGTGACCTTTGGATGTCTCAGGCGGTACTGCATCAAAAAGCGACATCAGTGTGTAAAGGATATCACCACATGGGCTCAGGAACACTTCAGAAAACCACTGTCAGTAACTACAGTTGGTCGTAACATCTGTAGGTGCAAGTTAAAACTCTATCATGCAAAGCGAAAGCCATTTATCAACTGGTCAATGTGGTCTGACGAGTCCACATTTCAAATTGTTTTTGGAAACTGTGGACGTTGTGTCCTCCGGAACAAAGAGGGGGAAAAAAACATCCGGATTGTTCTAACGGCAAAGTTCAAAAGCCAGCATCTGTGATGGTATGGGGGTGTATTAGTGCCCAAGTCATGGGTAACTTACACATCTGTGAAGGCACCATTAATGCTGAAAGGTACATACAGGTTTTGGAGCAACATGTGTTGCCGTCCAAGCAACGTTATCATGGACGCCCCTGCTTATTTCAGCAAGACAATGCCAAGCCAGGTGCTACAACAGCGTGGCTTCATAGTAAAAGAGTGTGGCACAATATGAAGCCTAAAAACTTCAAAAATTGGTCTCCTCAGTTCCCAAATGTTTATGGAGTGTTGTTAAAAGGAAAGGCCATGTAACACCGTGGTAAAAATGCCCCTGTGCTGCCATAAAATTCTAAGTTAATGATGATTTGCAAAAAAAAAAAGAAGTTTCTCAGTTGGAACATTAAATATCTTGTCTTTGCAGTCTATTCAATTGAATATAGGTTGAAAATGATTAGCAAATCATTGTATTCTCTTTTTATTTATTACCATTTACACAACGTGACAACTTCACTGGTTTTGGGTTTTCTAATAGCAATGCTAAAATTGCTAAAAAAAAAAAAAAAAGATTTTTTTTTTACTAAACTTTTGTTTTGAAGGGGGAATTGCCAACTTCCTGTTGATTTTTGCTGATGGATGACGAAAACCGTTTTCTCTGTCATTCCGTGTCGTGTCGAAAATTGTTATGTGCTTATTTTTGTTATTTGATTTTGTGCGTGGCGTAGATTTGCCGTGCGCAGAGGACGCTTGAGCAGTGCGCAATTGCACAGGCGCGCACCTTAGAGGGAAATTACTTTTTTCCCGTCTAATTGGCTGAAACAACCTTCTGGTTACAGCACACCGTCAGGCCCTAATTGTTTGTGGGTTTTTGTCCGATACCAGATGAAGAAGGAGGCAGCAAATAAAAACCCTGGAAGTCGACTAAATGAAGAAATACAGTCTGAATGACAACCAATGCCAGCGGGCAAATGGAAGAAGGAAAAAAAGACAAAACAAGCACCTTGTGGCTAAGAAATAAAAGTGTCTCCATCTTGACAGGACAGTTATTGTTTCTTACAGGCCATGTTCCCCTCAGGGTCCAAAAGACATAATGGAGAGCTGGTACTTGACTGTAAGCATGGGGGGGAGGAGGAAGGGGGGGGAAAAGCAGTAAAAATTCTCTTTGTGCGACTTAAGATCTCATCACCAGCTGACTGATTCACCGCTGTGAGGACTTTCATCCCTGTTTGGGTGCAGGGGTGCAACATAAATCCTGAAAATACTAATGGACTTTAGATGAGATCCTCTGACACGCGGGACTTCTGATAGCATTGAATCACAATTTGCATTTTTATTGCTGCTTTCTATTACACCCCAAAAAAAAAAAAAAAAAAAAAAAAAAAACCCACTCAGACGGCAAAAGGAGGAGTATTTGATGTGCAGATTTTGAACAAAAACTGAGGAAACGTTGCTTGAGGAGGAGTGAGAGGTAATACACGCCGCCTGGCATCTGGCGGATGGCATCTAAATACGCCATTATTTACGTAAAAGATGCAAATGACGCCACTTGATGGCAGGTTTAATCAAGAACACAAATCCTCCGTAAAGACATAACGGCCTCTTTTTAACCAGATGCTGTAAAAGGTCTTCATCACTTCATGAACAGACTGTTTGCACATGATTATGATTATGGACGCATTAGTAGCAACCACTTGTTGGGAGACACATCTGGAGCCACAATAGGAGATTTCACTGTACTTGTTGGACAGCGACAATGGACTTCTTGCAAAAAAAAACCCCAAAAAAACCTAAATTACTGTGATCTGTCATTAGAGATGTCCGATAATGTCTTTTTTGCCGATATCCGATATTGTCCAACTCTTAATTACTGATTCCGACATCAACCGATACCGATATATACAATACTTGCCAACCTTGAGACCTCCGATTTCGGGAGGTGGAGGGTGGGGGCGTGGTCGGGGGTGGGGCGGGGCGGGGCGTGGTTTTGGGGGCGTGGTTAAGAGGGGAGGAGTATATTGACAGCTAGAATTCACCAAGTCAAGTATTTCATACATATTATATATATATATATATATATATATATATATATATATATGTCTTAATAAGGTTATCCAAAAAATAGTGCTCGATACCGTAGTAGAGCGCAATATATGTATGTGTGGGGAAAAAAAATCACAAGACTATTTCATCTCTACAGGCCTGTTTCATGAGGAGGTTCCCTCAATCATCAGGAGATTTTAATGGGAGCATTCACATACCATGGTTTATATAGGGCACAGAGTGGGTGGGTACAGGCTGGCGTAGGGGCGTGGTGATTGGCTCATGTGTTACCTAGGAGGTGTTTCCGTCTGTGGCGGCATGCTGTTACAATTTCGCTGCGCTTGTTGAGGGATGACAGGTCTGGACGGTAAATAATAAACAGTTTCTCTTTCAAGCATAGGTTGCATCTTTTATTACCACTATTGTAAGGTGTGCTGGATGCAAGAATTTGCCATGTTATTGAATATTCAACATTATTGTCTTTGAGGTCCCAAATGTGTTTGCTGAGTTCTGTGGTATTCCGCAGGTTTTGGTTCCTGAAAGAAGCCTTGTGATTGTTCCATCTGGTTTTGAACTCTCCCTCGGTTAATCCTACATAATGTTGAATATTCAATAACATGGCAAATTCTTGCATCCAGCACACCTTACAATAGTGGTAATAAAAGATGCAACCTATGCTTGAAAGAGAAACTGTTTATTATTTACCGTCCAGACCTGTCATCCCTCAACAAGCGCAGCGAAATTGTAACAGCATGCCGCCACAGACGGAAACACCTCCTAGGAAACACATGAGCCAATCACCACGCCCCTACGCCAGCCTGTACCCACCCACTCCGTGCCCTATATAAACCATGGTATGTGAATGCTCCCATCAAAATCTCCTGATGATTGAGGGAACCCCCTCATGAAACAGGCCTGTAGAGATGAAATAGTCTTGTGATTTTTTTTCCCACACATACATATATATATATATATATATATATATATATATATATATATATATATATATATATATATATATATATATATATATTGTTGCGTTTTGGACCAGTTGTTCCTCCCAGGGAATTCAAGTCACAATTCGCTCCCAAGTTCTTTCCGACACTTAAAGCTGAGTTGAAAAACCACCAGAGACAGATTAGGTATTTTGTTGTATATTCTCAAAGCTTTGCCAATATACATTTTTTGAGACCAGTCCAGCATAGAACATTCTATCGTGCCGCCCAAAAATGGTCTGTCTTCCCGATCCCACCACCCTCCCTCTCGTCCCATCTCTGTAGCCAAAACAAAATGCTAGTCCAAACACATTCCAAAGAACTCAAGGTTATCACACATAGTATACTTGCTGACAGAGCATCAAGAGAATAAATGGAAAAGACGAGCTGTTTTCAAATATGACAAAGAAATGGAAGAAGTACAACTTAAATTCGGATATATGTAAACATCTGCCTCCGACATTATATATATATATATTTATATATAGCGAGAGAGAGAGAGAGAGAGAGAGAGAGAGAGAGAGAGAGAGAGAGAGAGAGAGAGAGAGAGAGAGAGAGAGAGAGAGAGAGAGATCTACATCCTGAAAATATGCAAACAAAACTGTGTTTAGATAATTGATACTTCAAACTTGCATAAATAAATATTAAGGAATATAACATAACTTGGCTTCTGAGAGTTTCAAAATGTAATGAATAAAATGCTAAAGTTGTTGATAAACAAGCAATTATTTTAATAATTAAATATGGTCATTTTAAATGAATTATTATGATAATTTAAAATAAATTATTTCAAATATGTTTATTTTAATGTATAATTCTATGGTTAGATGTAATAAGGAGTCACGAAAAAATACACATAAAAATACGATTAATTTTGATGTTTTTAGCAAAATATAGTAAAAATGTATTTATTTTTTTTAATTTTTTTTAATTAATAAATATATTTATTTTTAGGTAAAATAAACATAATAATACAATTTGTCTCTAGTCTGGATGATTTAGTTCTTGTCACCCTGTTGTCCTCCCGTCATGAAAAAAGGCTGTCCTCACTCAGGTCCGCATGGAGCTGGAGGGGGCGTGGCTTCCAGCTCCGGCTGAAAATAGGGAGATTTTTGGGAGAATATTTGTCCCGGGAGGTTTTCGGGAGAGGCGCTGAATTTCGGGAGTCTCCCGGAAAATTCGGCCTAAATTATCTGCCAATAGAACAAGAAAATTCAGCTTGTCAAGACTTTCCAAAACAAGTAAAATTAAAGCTGCAAGCAGCGATGGACGGGACCGACTTTGACGGCACATAAAATCCAAACCGGAGCAGTAATTAAAACTCGTTGGTCAACATTTAATCAGAAGGGTTCAATCTCGGAGGCGGTACCTCTGGATTGGCAAGAAGGGGAACCGGAGGGTGTGTTCTAACTATCGTGGGATCACACTCCTCAGCCTTCCCGGTAAGGTCTATTCAGGTGTACTGGAGAGGAGGCTACGCCGGATAGTCGAACCTCGGATTCAGGAGGAACAGTGTGGTTTTCGTCCTGGTCGTGGAACTGTGGACCAGCTCTATACTCTCGGCAGGGTCCTTGAGGGTGCATGGGAGTTTGCCCAATCAGTCTACATGTGCTTTGTGGACTTGGAGAAGGCATTCGACCGTGTCCCTTGGGAAGTCCTGTGGGGAGTGCTCAGAGAGTATGGGGTATCGGACTGTCTGATTGTGGCTGTTCGCTCCCTGTATGATCAGTGTCAGAGCTTGGTCCGCATTGCCGGCAGTAGGTCGGACACGTTTCCAGTGAGGGTTGGACTCCGCCAAGGCTGCCCTTTGTCACCAATTCTGTTCATAACTTTTATGGACAGAATTTCTAGGCGCAGTCAAGGCGTTGAGGGGTTCCAGTTTGGTGGCTGCAGGATTAGGTCTCTGCTTTTTGCGGATGATGTGGTCCTGATGGCTTCATCTGGCCGGGATCTTCAGCTCTCACTGGATCGGTTCGCAGCCGAGTGTGAAGCGACTGGGATGAGAATCAGCACCTCCAAGTCCGAGTCCGTGGTTCTCGCCCGGAAAAGGGTGGAGTGCCATCTCCGGGTTGGGGAGGAGACCCTGCCCCAAGTGGAGGAGTTCAAGTACCTCGGAGTCTTGTTCACGAGTGGGGGAAGAGTGGATCGTGAGATCGACAGGCGGATCGGTGCGGCGTCTTCAGTAATGCGGACGCTGTATCGATCCGTTGTGGTGAAGAAGGAGCTGAGCCGGAAGGCAAAGCTCTCAATTTACCGGTTGATCTACGTTCCCATCCTCACCTATGGTCATGAGCTTTGGGTTATGACCGACAGAACAAGATCACGGGTACAAGCGGCCGAAATAAGTTTCCTCCGCCGGGTGGCGGGGCTCTCCCTTAGAGATAGGGTGAGAAGCTCTGTCATCCGGGGGGAGCTCAAAGTAAAGCCGCTGCTCCTCCACATCGAGAGGAGCCAGATGAGGTGGTTCGGGCATCTGGTCAGGATGCCACCCGAACGCCTCCCTCGGGAGGTGTTTAGGGCACGTCCAACCGGTAGGAGGCCACGGGGAAGACCCAGGACACGTTGGCACCCGGCTGGCCTGGGAACGCCTCGGGACCCCCCGGGAAGAGCTGGACGAAGTGGCTGGGGAGAGGAAAGTCTGGGCTTCCCTGCTTAGGCTGCTGCCCCCGCGACCCGACCTCGGATAAGCGGAAGAAGATGGATGGATGGATGGATATAAATACAGTACAGAAGATTTATATCACAACTGGTGATAAACTGTGAAAATCTTCTGTACGGTATGTGTGCTTGGGTCCTATTTTTAGGAACGCTACTCCAAAACCTCACAATAATGTCTGATTGAATGCTACATGCTCGGGGGCGGCGTGGCGCAGTGGAAGAATGGCCGTGCGCGACCCGAGGGTCCCTGGTTCAATCCCCACCTAGTACCAACCTCGTCATGTCCGTTGTGTCCTGAGCAAGACACTTCACCCTTGCTCCTGATGGGTGCTGGTTAGCGCCTTGCATGGCAGCTCCCTCCATCAGTGTGTGAATGTGTGTGTGAATGGGTAAATGTGGAAGTAGTGTCAAAGCGCTTTGAGTACCTTGAAGGTAGAAAAGCGCTATACAAGTACAACCCATTTATCATTTATTAATTTATTTACAAACGTTATGACAGGCCGCCTTAAAAAGCGTAATGGACTTTTACTGAATGAGACACCCAGAATGTACATGAAAATAAAGAATGTGGGATTTACAATATTACCTACGAACGATAAAACACTGAATATTGACAACATATGAACGTCAAACCCCCTCTCCATCGACATATTTCACAATCAAGCGAAACGCAACAAAAATGCAACAAACACAGCGAAATATGAACGCGAAGGGTAAAAAAAAAATCTGATACATCTGATACATCACTAAGCTTTAGAACATTGTTGTAAAAATCTAATTCCCCGTCTGTCCCTGACACCCGCATTTCAGGCCGACACTCTGTGGGAACGCTCCCCACCCACACTGCTTGGTGCCTCGTCTGAGCTGCTCTGACTTAGATTACCATAGTAACTAATTACATTACCATAGTAACTAAGTAGATTACCATAGTAACTAGTACATCATGCAAAAGCGCAGATTCCAACCATTGAAATACTTTGTATAGTTGAAGACTTACGGTCATTAGAAAACATCACTGCACATTATAATGGCAGCTACACTTTACATCTTAAAGATCTAAAAAAAATATTTGGGCCAGATTGAAAAGCTTAATTTTCCCAGGTGTGAACTAGATGGAACACAGCCGTCTCTTACAGGCATTACTGCTGGAGCAAGGACACTCGTGATGTTCATCGGGCAGCCATGACATGATAAAGGAGTATTGATGAAGACTACGCAGTGTGGAGGGTTAAATTCCATTGATGAGCCCAGGACTCAATACTTGACAAAGCACACTGATGTGGTTTTTTATGGGACCAGCTGAAAGCTCCACTGGGATCCACGTCTGAACTAATCCATGCTGCTCTTTGCACTAATCCATTCAGTTTGCTCTTCTACTGAGGGGCCATCCATTGAACTCCGGCCGGAAGTGGGTCCAGGTGAGGACCACCGAATGATGGATTAGTGAGTTCATTGAAGATCAGATATATGCCCAGCGTGGTCGCTTCCTATACACTGTGAAAAGTCAGTGTTCAAAAATAAGAAAATAATATACACAAATTTAACAGAGGGGAGGGAGTGGGAGCTACAGTGGCCGGCTGCTGTTGTATAAGCGCTACTCAGCCGTCCATCGCCCCTAAGGGGAAAAATAGGTCACCTTTGTATTTGTGTTTTTGCACATTCTTAAAAACAACAGAAAGCTCCTGTTCTATAGAGGATCTTTGACTAGAGTTTTTTCAAAGCAGTAGAGCGCTTCTGTCATTTAGAAGTGATTTGACTGCTGTTTTCGCAATTGGTGCTTAAATCTTGCACCAGTGTTTTTGCAGTTTGTCCTGAAAAACATATTTGCTGTTATTTAAAGGATCTTTGACACGTGTTTTTGCAGATTAAAAAAAACAGCAGACCACTACTCTCATTTAGAGTTGTTTTTTTGCAGTAGCTTCTTCAAAAAACGGTAGAGTGTTTCCATTATAGGGGATCTTTGACTTGAGTAAAACATATTCAGTCAAAGGCGGGTCCAGACTGAGGCCAAGGGAAAAAAAAACTCATAGCCATAGCACACTTACACAAGTTACGTAGAATCAACAAAACTTGCAACAGAGGGGAGGGAGTGGGTGCTACAGTGGCCGACTGCTGTTGTATAAGCGCTATTAAGCCGTCCATTGGCCCTAAGGGGAAAATAGATCACCTTTGTACTTGTGTTATTGCACATTCTTAAAAACAAAAGAAAACTCCTGTTATATAGAGGATCTTTGACTGGCATGTTTGCAATAGATTGTTAAAAACAGCAGTCATCCCATTTTTAAGGATTTCGAATAAAGACCTACCTTTTTAGACAAGCTTTCAGTTAATTTTAATCCGTATGTCGTGTGATGTATTTTATGCATTTTTTATTTATTTTTTAAAATCTGTTTTTCAATGTATATTAATATGTAGCAGTTTGGGAGTTGGTGTCAAATAAAAAGTGCATTATGAATAAAAAATACATTTATTAATTTGCAATAGATTGTTAAAATTAACACTCTCCCCTACCATGTCTGCAGTAGATTCTTAAAAAAACGGCAGTGTCTCTATTATAGAGGATCTTTGACTACATTTTTGCAATATATTTATACAAAACAGCATTGTTTCCATTATAGAGGATATTTGACAATGTTTTTGCAAAATATCATTACAAATATTCAGTCAAAGGCTGGACTCCAGGGAGGGGGTCCAGACTGAGGCCAAGGGGAAAAAAACTCATAGCCATAGCACACATAGACAAGTTACATAGAATCAACAAAACTTGCAACAGAGGGGAGGGAGTGGGAGCTACGGAGGCCGGCTGCTGCTGTATAAGCGCTACTCAGCCGTCCATCGCCCCTAAGGGGAAAATAGATCATCTTTGTTCTAGAGCCCTACTTTGCTGTTTTAAAGCATCTACAGCAAAACATGCCAGCATGCCAGTCAGACAGCTCCTCTCATTTGGAGGATCTTTTTTAACGTTTTTGTAGTAGATGCTTAAAAACAGCAGCCAACTCCTCTTATATAGAGGACTAAAAAAAAACAAAAATTTTAGGTCTTTAGAAGTAAACAGAGCCCTACTTTGTTGTTTTAAAGCATCTACAGCAAAAAATGCCAGTCAGACAGCTCCTCTCATTTGGAGGATCTTTTTAACGTTTTTGTACTAGATGCTTAAAAACAGCAGCCAACTCCCCTCATATAGAGGACTAAAAAAAAAAAAAAAAAAAATAGGTCTTTAAAAGTAAACGGAGCCCTACTTTGCTGTTCTAACGCATCTACAGCAAAAATTACCAGTAAGACAGCTCCTCTCATTTGGAGGATTTTTTTTAACGTTTTTGTAGTAGATGCTTAAAAACAGCAGCCAACTCTCCTTATATAGAGGACTTAAAAAAAAAAATGTAGGTCTTTAAAAGTAAACAGAGCCCTACTTTGCTGTTTCAAAGCATCTACAGCAAAACATGCCAGCATGCCAGTCAGACAGCTCCTCTCATTTGGAGGATCTTTTTTAACATTTTTGTAGTAGATGCTTAAAAACAGCAGCCAACTCCCCTCATATAAAGGACTAAAGAAAAAAAAAAAAAGGTCTTTAAAAGTAAACAGAGCCCTACTTTGCTGTTTCAAAGCATCTGCAAAAAATGCCTCTCAGACAGCTCCTCTCATTTGGAGGATCTGTTTAACGTTTTTGTAGTAGATGCTTAAAAACAGCAGCCAACTCCTCTTATATAGAGGACTAAAAAAAACAAAAGTTTTAGGTCTTTAGAAGTAAACAGAGCCCTACTTTGTTGTTTTAAAGCATCTACAGCAAAAAATGGCAGTCAGACAGCTCCCCGCATTTGGAGGATATTGTTTAACGTTTTTGTAGTAGATGCTTAAAAACAGCAGCCAACTCCCCTTATATAGAGGACTAAAAAAAACAAAAAATGTAGGTCTTTAGAAGTAAACAGAGCCCTACTTTGTTGTTTTAAAGCATCTACAGCAAAAAATGCCAGTCAGACAGCTCCTCTCATTTGGAGGATCTTTTTTTTAACATTTCTGTAGTAGATGCTTAAAAACAGCAGCCAACTCCTCTTATATAGAGGACTAAAAAAAACAAAAATGTTAGGTCTTTAGAAGTAAACAGAGACCTACTTTGTTGTTTTAAAGCATCTACAGCAAAAAAATGCTAGTCAGACAGCTCCTCTCATTTGGAGAATCTTTTTTTAACGTTTTTGTAGTAGATGCTTAAAAACAGCAGCCAATTCCTCTTATATAGAGGACTAAAAAAAACAAAAATGTTAGGTCTTTAAAAGTAAACGGAGCCCTACTTTGCTGTTTTAAAGCATCTACAGCAAAAAATACCAGTAAGACAGCTCCTCTCATTTGGAGGATCTTTTTAACGTTTTTGTAGTAGATGCTTAAAAACAGCAGCCAACTCCCCTTATATGGAGGACTAAAAAAACAAAAAATTGTAGGTCTTTAAAAGTAAACAGAGCCCTACTTTGCTGTTTCAAAGCATCTGCAAAAAATGCCTCTCAGACAGCTCCTCTCATATGGAGAATCTTTTTTTAACGTTTTTGTAGTAGATGCTTAAAAACAGCAGCCAACTCCCCTCATATAGAGGACTAAAAAAAAAAAAAAAGGTCTTTAGAAGTAAACAGAGCCCTACTTTGTTGTTTTAAAGCATCTACAGCAAAAAATGCCAGTCACACAGCTCCTCTCATTTGGAGGATCTTTTTTAACATTTTTGTAATAGATGCTTAAAAACAGCAGCCAACTCCCCTTATATAGAGGACTAAAAAAACAAAAATTGTAGGTCTTTAAA
Organism: Nerophis lumbriciformis; assembly: GCF_033978685.3. Lineage (NCBI taxonomy): Eukaryota > Metazoa > Chordata > Actinopteri > Syngnathiformes > Syngnathidae > Nerophis > Nerophis lumbriciformis. The sequence continues at coordinate 34,767,012 of NC_084571.2, read as the reverse complement.
AGTAAACAGAGCCCTACTTTGCTGTTTCAAAGCATCTGCAAAAAATGCCTCTCAGACAGCTCCTCTCATTTGGAGGATCTTTTTTAACGTTTTTGTAGTAGATGCTTAAAAACAGCAGCCAACTCCCCTTATATAGAGGACTAAAAAAAAAAAAAAATTAGGTCTTTAAAAGTAAACAGAGCCCTACTTTGTTGTTTTAAAGCATCTACAGCGAAAAATGCCAGTAAGACAGCTCCTCTCATTTGGAGGATATTTTTTAACGTTTTTGTAGTATATGCTTAAAAACAGCAGCCAACTCCCCTTATATAGAGGACTAAAAAAAAACAAAAAATTGTAGGTCTTTAAAAGTAAACAGAGCCCTACTTTGCTGTTTCAAAGCATCTGCAAAAAATGCCTCTCAGACAGCTCCTCTCATTTGGAGGATCTTTTTAACGTTTTTGTACTAGATGCTTAAAAACAGCAGCCAACTCCCCTCATATAGAGGACTAAAAAAAAAAAAAAAAAAAAAATTAGGTCTTTAAAAGTAAACGGAGCCCTACTTTGTTGTTTTAAAGCATCTACAGCAAAAAATGCCAGTCAGACAGCTCCTCTCATTTGGAGGATCTTTTTTAACATTTTTGTAATAGATGCTTAAAAACAGCAGCCAACTCCCCTTATATAGAGGACTAAAAAAACAAAAATTGTAGGTCTTTAAAAGTAAACAGAGCCCTACTTTGCTGTTTCAAAGCATCTGCAAAAAATGCCTCTCAGACAGCTCCTCTCATTTGGAGGATCTTTTTTAACGTTTTTGTAGTAGATGCTTAAAAACAGCAGCCAACTCCCCTTATATAGAGGACTAAAAGAAAAAAAAAATTAGGTCTTTAAAAGTAAACAGAGCCCTACTTTGTTGTTTTAAAGCATCTACAGCGAAAAATGCCAGTAAGACAGCTCCTCTCATTTGGAGGATATTTTTTAACGTTTTTGTAGTATATGCTTAAAAACAGCAGCCAACTCCCCTTATATAGAGGACTAAAAAAAAACTAAAAATTGTAGGTCTTTAAAAGTAAACAGAGCCCTACTTTGCTGTTTCAAAGCATCTGCAAAAAATGCCTCTCAGACAGCTCCTCTCATTTGGAGGATCTTTTTAACGTTTTTGTACTAGATGCTTAAAAACAGCAGCCAACTCCCCTCATATAGAGGACTAAAAAAAAAAAAAAAAAAAAAAAAAAATTAGGTCTTTAAAAGTAAACGGAGCCCTACTTTGTTGTTTTAAAGCATCTACAGCAAAACATGCCAGTCAGACAGCTCCTCTCATTTGGAGGATCTTTTTTTTAACATTTCTGTAGTAGATGCTTAAAAACAGCAGCCAACTCCTCTTATATAGAGGACTAAAAAAAACAAAAATGTTAGGTCTTTAGAAGTAAACAGAGCCCTACTTTGTTGTTTTAAAGCATCTACAGCAAAAAAATGCCAGTCAGACAGCTCCTCTCATATGGAGAATCTTTTTTTAACGTTTTTGTAGAAGATGCTTAAAAACAGCAGCCAACTCTCCTTATATAGAGGACTTAAAAAAAACAAAAATTTTAGGTCTTTAAAAGTAAACAGAGCCCTACTTTGCTGTTTCAAAGCATCTGCAAAAAATGCCTCTCAGACAGCTCCTCTCATTTGGAGGATCTTTTTTTTAACATTTCTGTAGTAGATGCTTAAAAACAGCAGCCAACTCCTCTTATATAGAGGACTTAAAAAAAACAAAATTTTTAGGTCTTTAAAAGTAAACAGAGCCCTACTTTGTTGTTTTAAAGCATCTACAGCAAAAAATGCCAGTCAGACAGCTCCTCTCATTTGGAGGATCTTTTTCAACATTTTTGTAGTAGATGCTTAAAAACAGCAGCCAACTCCCCTTATATAGAGGAATAAAAAAAAATGTAGGTCTTTAAAAGTAAACAGAGCCCTACTTTGTTATTTTAAAGCATCTACAGCAAAACATGCCAGTCAGACTGCTCCTCTCATTTGGAGGATCTTTTTTTTAACATTTTTGTAGTAGATGCTTAAAAACAGCAGCCAACTCCCCTTATATAGAGGACTAAAAAAACAAATATTTTAGATCTTTAAAAGTTAACAGGGCCCTACTTTGCTGTTTCAAAGCATCTGCAAAAAATGCCTCTCAGACAGCTCCTCTCATCTGGAGGATCTTTTTCAACGTTTTTGTAGTAGATGCTTAAAAACAGCAGCCAACTCCCCTCATATAGAGGACTAAAAAAAAAAAAAAAATTAGGTCTTTAGAAGTAAACAGAGCCCTACTTTGTTGTTTTAAAGCATCTACAGCAAAAAATGCCAGTCAGACAGCTCCTCTCATTTGGAGGATCTTTTTTTAACATTTTTGTAGTAGTTGCTTAAAAACAGCAGCCAACTTCCCTTATATAGAGGACTTAAAAAAAACAAAATTTTTAGGTCTTTAAAAGTAAACAGAGCCCTACTTTGCTGTTTTGAAGCATCGCCCTTAACGGGAAAAATAGAAAACCTTTGTACTTGTATTTTTGCATATTCTTAAAAACAACAGAAAACTCCTGTTATATAAAGGATCTTCAGCTGGAATGTTTTCAGAGCAGTAGAGCACTTATGTCATTTATAAGTGTTTTGACTGCTGTTTTCGCAATGGGTCCTTAAATCTTTGACCAGTGTTTTTGCAGTTTGTCTTGAAAAACATATTTGCTGTTATTTAAAGGATCTTTGACACGTGTTTTTGCAGATAAAAAAAAACAGCAGACCACTACTCTCATTTAGAGTTGTTTTTTTTACAGTAGCTTCTTTAAAAACAACATAGCCCTCCTGTTGTATAGAAGATCTTCTGATTTGTTTGTCGTACATTCTTTTAAAAAAGAGCAGCACTCCTGTCGTATATAGAAGATCTTTGTCTCGTGTTAACATAGCGCTTTTATGCCATCTTTCAGTGGGCGTCTGCTCATTTGCATGATGGTGATGATATTTGATCATTATAATGCAGACTGCAACACATCTGTACTATTCCATGCACAGCTTTGTTAATCACACTTATGCTCCAGGCTGCTATTGTCTCCCATTTGTGGGCAAATTAAAAACGCCGTACATTCTGGCCGGGGTCGCGCAGCGGCGATAACGTCTTATCACGAAAAAAATATGAGGAGATGCGATTACTGTGCGGGTACGGACCGGATCCACTCCATGACGGATTAGCGGCGTAGCGGCGTGAGTCATTTAGGAAGCAAGGTTGTTGCGGTTCCCGAAAGTGAGTCAATGATGATTCATGCGTCGAGGGCACTAAAGTTGTGCTGGGGGTGAACACAAGGCCTGGTTTTATGGAGCTTTATCTTTTTAACAAGACAATTAACTGCTTCGAGGTCTGCACGGGGGTGGGAGGATGGATGTCAGCACCGTTTTAATCTCATCAGGCGTATCTTTGTGAATTTTTTAATGGTGGGAAATCCATCATAAACTTTGTTTTTTTTTAACTCAGTTCGGCCTTCAAATGACATCACTTCCTGCCAGTTCTCAGCATTTCACGACACCGACACCACGACTCTTAAAAAGCTACATGTCATGATAATGCTGACTAGACAATTTATCGTTTGAATGCACTACAAAGACAAGATATTTGATGTTCAAACTCATAAACTTTATTTTTTTTTGCAAATAATAATTAACTTAGAATTTCATGGCTGCAACATGTGCCAAAGTAGTTGGGAAAGGGCATGTTCACCACTGTGTTACATGGCCTTTCCTTTTAACAACACTCCGTAAACGTTTGGGAACTGAGGAGACACATTTTTGAAGCTTCTCAGGTGGAATTCTTTCCCATTCTTGCTTGATGTACTATTTACTATGAAGCCACGTTGATGTAACACGTGGCTTGGCATTGTCTTGCTGAAATAAGCAGGGGCGTCCATGGTAACGTTGCTTGGAAGGCAACATGTGTTGCTCCAAAACCTGTATGTACCTTTCAGCATTAATGGTGCCTTCACAGATGTGTAAGTTACCCATGTCTTGGGCACTAATACACCCCCATACCATCACAGATGCTGGCTTTTCAACTTTACGCCTATAACAATCCGGATGGTTCTTTTCCTCTTTGTTGCGGAGGACACGACGTCCACAGTTCCCAAAAACAATTTGAAATGTGGACTCGTCAGACCACAGAATACTTTTCCACTTTATATCAGTCCATCTTAGATGAGCTCAAGCCCAGCGAAGCCGACGGCGTTTCTGGGTGTTGTTGATAAAAGGTTTCCGCCTTGCATAGGAGAGTTTTAACTTGCACTTACAGATGTAGCGACCAACTGTAGTTACTGACAGTGGGTTTCTGAAGTGTTCCTGAGCCTATGTGGTGATATCCTTTACACACTGATGTCGCTTGTTGATGCAGTACAGCCTGAGGGATCGAAGGTCACGGGCTTAGCTGCTTACGTGCAGTGATTTCTCCAGATTCTCTGAACCCTTTGATGACATTACGGACCGTAGATGGTGAAATCCCTAAATTCTTTGCAATAGCTGGTTGAGAAAGGTTTTTCTTAAACTGTTCAACAATTTGCTCACGCATTTGTTGACAAAGTGGTGACCATCGCCCCATCCTTGTTTGTGAATGACTGAGCATTTCATGGAATCTACTTTTATACCCAATCATGGCACCCACCTGTTCCCTGTTCACCTGTGGGATGTTCCAAATAAGTGTTTGATGAGCATTCCTCAACTTTATCAGTATTTATCTCAACCAGCTTTTGCAAGAAATTTAGGGATTTCACCATCTATGGTCCGTAATATCATCAAAAGGTTCAGAGAATCTGGAGAAATCACTGCAGGTAACATTAAATGCCCGAGAGCTTCGATTCCTCAGGCGGCATTAAAAAGCGACATCAGTGTGTAAAGGATATCACCACATGGGCTCAGGAACACTTCAGAAAACCACTGTCAGTAACTACAGTTCGTCGGTACATCTGTAAGTGCAAGTTAAAACTCTACTATGCAAAGCGAAAGCCATTTATCAACAACACCCGGAGCCCGAGCTCATCTAAGATGGACTTATGTAAAGTGGAAAAGTGTTCTGTGGTCTGACGAGTCCACATTTCAAATTGTTTTTGGAAACAGTGGACGTCGTGTGAACAAAGAGGAAAATAACTATCCGGACTGTTATAGGCGCAAAGTGTAAAAGCCAGCATGTGTGATGGTATGGGGGTGTATTAGTGCCCAAGGCATGGGTAACTTACACATCTGTGAAGGCACCATTAATGCTGAAAGGTACATACAGGTTTTGGAGCAACATATGTTGCCATCCAAGCAACGTTACCATGAACGCCCCTGCTTATTTCAGCAAGACAATGCCAAGCCACGTGTTACATCAACGTGGCTTCATAGTAAAAGAGTGCGGGTACTAGACTGGCCTGCCTGTAGTCCAGACCTGTCTCCCATTGAAAATGTGTGGCGCAATATGAAGCCTAAGCAGTAATAACTCCACATGTGTTCATTCATAGTTTTGATGCCTTCAGTGACAATCTACAATGTAAATAGTCATGTAAATAAAGAAAACGCATTGAATGAGTAGGTGTGTCCAAACTTTTGGCCTGTACTGTATAATAACATCACAATAAAAATCACCACTTTTAAGAAGTATTATAAATGTACGGTATAGCAAATAAACACAATTAATAGAAATAGTTACTACAATAACTTAAACAGGTCAAGTAACTAACATTTTTTCCTAATTTAATTTTTTTTATGATGTAATTGTTTCTGCGTTCCTTTTTTCGGCAGTATTATGCAGCCATTACAAGGTTATCCATTCATCCTCGGTGTTTGACCTTCTGCGCAGAAGAGCAGTTAATTTTTAAAACAAGAATTTGCATTCACCGTCTGCAGGCCTCCGGCAAGAAAGCTGCAAGCAACGGTAGAAAAGAGACTTTATAGTGTTGCTGCAGTCGTATACATTTAATAAATTTAGCCCTTTTTAGCATCTTTTAAGGTGTATTTACTGCACACACACACACACACACACACACACACACACACACACACACACACACACACTCACACACATCACAGCAGGACGCCACGCTGTACTTGTCGTGTGTATTGACCACAGGATTAACCCAGGATTCTCTGTCATCCGCTTAAATGGGAGGGGGCAACACTTGAGGGTGGGGTTGTTGTTGTTGTTGTTTACCATATGCTCACATTTACCTGTCAGGTAATCTGTCGCTTGGAAGTCCTCGATGGACCATAGCATGCCTGATGTCCCCTCAGCTGGACGGATGTGGACCCTGGAGCACAAACATACAGAATGTTGAAATTAGGGCTGTCAAAAATAACGTGTTGTCAAATATATATATATATATATATATATATATATATATATATATATATATATGCATATATATATATATATATATATATATATATATATATATATATATATATATATATATATACATATATATATATATATATATATATATATATATATATATATATATATATATATATATATATATATGTATATATACCTCCTTAATAATGAACACATAACTGAAGTTATCTTAACGAAGTTTCTGACAACTTTCCTTCCCCTCATGAGCTGTAAAGTTTGGCACAGGAGCGCATTAAGTCGTTTGGGGGCCCCGAGGCAAACATACCCATTGGGGCCCTCCTATCATTCAAGCTGCATATAATGATAAAAAAACCCACTAATCAGCATTTATTTTAGTATAAGCCATTTTTCTGATGTTGGCACAGTTGGACCGAATGTGACGTGTGGGGCTATTACTGTGAGTGTGTGACTGGTGGGAAAAAGAGACGAGAAATGAGACTGTTGACGATAACAAAGTGCCTCTTGAGTTTTTCTGCGAAACTTTCACGACATCCAAAAAGACCCTGGGTTACAATAGTTTACGTTTGGGAGCTCCTGCAAGATTTCATTTCCTTCAAGACATGTTTTTGTCCACAAATGCAGCTGCCTCATTAACCTTATCTGCATCAAACAAAACACACTCTTTGACTTCTTCCCAAAAAGTAACACATCTACTAATAAATCCGATATCAAGCCCTCCCTTATCGTCTCCACCTGTTGAAGTGCATCGGCTACACGCCAAAGAGTGTGAGAATCCATTTTATACTGGAGTAAAGATATAGAGGATCTTTCACACGAATATCCTTAAAAACAGGACTTTTTTTTTGTATTTTGGTTTGTTTTTCCTGTCTGCGCTCTAATTTTACATATTTTGACACATTGTGTTACGCTTTCTGTATGTACGTCACCTCTGTTCAAAGTGTTGCTTCCTCACCTGCTCCTGATTGTCAATCAGGAGGGTTCATTACCATTTAGTGCAGAGCTGGGCAAATATTTTGAAAAAATGTGCCTGGGTCTCTGCTTTTTGTGTCTCTTTGCGTGTCACTCTCCTTGGCTCCAACTCCAACCTCGTGTCTCGGTCCGGCTGCTGCTAATAAGGGCGTCACCTAGCCCCAGCTGGGCAATCCACTCACCTGCCGCCATACTTGCCAACACTCCCGATTTTCCCGGGAGACTTCTCGATTTCAGTGCCCCTCCCAAAAATCTCCCGGGGCAATCATTCTCCTAAATTTCTCCCGATTTCCACCCGGACAACAATATTGGGGGCGTGCCTTAAAGGCACTGCCTTTAGCGTCCTCTCTCCCCTGAAACCTTCACCCCTTAACAGCCGCATTCTGTCCAGGCGTCCGCTTTTCCTCCATATAAACAGCGTGCCGGCCCAGTCACATAATGATGTAGCGTTGAACGGGTTAAACAGTGGTCTTTACTCGAAGATGTCAAGAAATGCTGACACGTTGTATGATATTTAAACTGGTTTAATGACACGGTTAATTTCAAGCACACACACACAAGTGGATGCAAGGCATTCTTAGTCAACAGCCATACAGGTCACACTGAGGGTACAAATATGCGCCAAACTGTGAACTGTCAGAGGCAGATATTTACATATATCCGTATTTAAGTGATACTTATTTATTTTCATAATCATATTACACAACAGCTAGTGTTCTTCTTCCAATTGTGGTATTTTGGTTGTCTGCAAATACTGTGTGCTAACCTTGACTTTGGAATGTAAGGAGGAGAGATACTCCTTTTCCTTATCTGTTCCTGTGTCCAGCTGAGGAGGACAATGGGCATGTGTTTGGGCGAGAAAGAGAGACAAGACAACGAGGGTGGGAGGGAGAGACACTTTATAGAAGAGAAGGTTGAATGTTCTATGCTGGACTGGTCTCATTATATTTCCAAAGCTTTGGAGATAAAATTACAAAATACCTATTCTGTCTCTGGTGGTTCTTCTACTCAGCTGTACTGTCATAAAGAGCTTGGGAGCGACCAGCCGCTTGAATTCCCTGGGAGGAACAACTGGTCCAAACGCAACAGAACCCACACCAAACAAGAATGACAAACGCATTTCGGGACAACATCCGCACCGTAACACAATATAACAACATAAACACAACAGAACAAATACCCAGAACCCCTTGCAGCACTAACTCTTCCGGGACGCTACAATAACATCTACGGCTTTTGGAGCTCAACGCACAACTGCGCACACAACAAGAAGGAGACAAAGCAGAAGAACGAAGAAGAGACATGGCGACGACGAGTAAGAAGAAGAAATACGCTTGCGAGTTCCAAAATGATTGGAAAAAAATAATTTCATTTCATCCAGGACAGCTCGAAGGGGAAGAGTTATGCCCCTCCGCCCCCATGTCCCGAATTCGGAGGTCTCAAGCTTGGCAAGTATGCCTGCCGCTGGCTTCGAGGCCGGTCCTTACACACCCCGCTCCGCGGCAGACCCGCAGACCACGCCCCCCTCCACAGATATATACACATTTAGCTGTAAAAAATCTGCTGTACAGTATGTGTGTTTGGGTCCGTTTTTTTTCAGGAACACTAATACCAAAAGTCACAATGTCCGATAGAGTTCTAAAAACGTTATGACAGACCACCTCAAAAAAAAAAAAAGGAATTTTACATTTTTTTACTGAACGGGACACCCAAAATATACATTAAACTAAATAAAGTGGGATTTACAATATTAACTATGATCAATAAAACACTGAATATTAACAACATATGAACATATTTTACTTCTCAGACCAGCTCCTCCATGGACAAAAATGTAACAAACAGCAAAATATGAATGCAAAGTGTAATAAACACCTACAATATGATATATTATCACTTTTATGCAGAAATCTGTTATAAAAATCTGCTTCTGTTTCTGACACATGCGTTTCTGAAAACCAACCCCGCCCACTTTGCTTTGTTCCTGGTCTGAGCAGCTGTGATGTAGATTACCGTAATAACTTTTATATAACACCTAAAAGCGCAGATTCCAACCATTGAAATACGTTCTATAGTTCAAGACTTGCGGTCATTTAAAAACAGCACTGCACATCATAATGGCGGCTACATGTGGCGCGGCACATCACAATGGCGGATCTTTGCAAGGTTGTTGCAGTAGGTCCTTAAAAACAGCATACAGCTCCACATACTGTATAGAGGATCTTTGCAAGGTTGTTGCAGTAAGTCCTCAAAAACAGCAGACACCTCCATGTACTGTATAGAGAGGATCTTTGCAAGGTTATTGCATATGTCCTTAAAAACAGCAGACAGCTCCATGTACTGTATGGAGGATCTCTGCAAGGTTGTTGAAGTTGGTCCTTAAAAACAGCAGACAGTTCCACATACTGTATAGAGGATCTTTGCAAAGTTGTTGCAGCAGGTCCTTAAACAGCAGACAGCACCATGTACTGTATAAAGAGGATCTTTGCAAGGTTGTTGCAGTTAGTCCTTAAAAACAGCAGACAGCTCCATGCACTGTATAGAGGATCTTTGCAAGGTTGTTTCAGTAGGTCCTTAAACAGCAGAATGCTAAACATATTATATAGAGAGGATCTTTGCAAGGTTGCTGCATATGTCCTTAAAACAGCCAACAGCTCCACATACTGTATAGAGGATCTTTGCAAGGTTGTTGCAGTAGGTCCTTAAAAACAGCAGACAGCTCCACATACTGTATAGAGAGGATCTTTGCAAGGTTGCTGCATATGTCCTTAAAACAGCAGACAACTCCACATACTATAAAGAGGATCTTTGCAAGGTTGTTGCAGTAGGTCCTTAAAAACAGCAGACAGCTCCATGTACTGTGTAGAGCAGTGGTCCCCAACATTTTTGTAGCTGAGGACCGGTCAACGCTTGAGAATTTGTTCCACGGACCGGGAGGGTCCGTGGAACATTTATCTATATATATATTTTTCTGTCATAAAGAAATACAATCATGTGTGCTTACGGACTGTATCCCTGCAGACTGTATTGATCTATATTGATGTATAATGTATAAATTGTGTTTCTTATGTTGATTTAATACAAATAAAATAAATTAAAAAATATATATATATTTATTTTTTATTTTTTATTTCTTGTGCGGCCCGGTACCAATCGATAAACGGACCGGTACCGGGCCGCGGCCCGGTGGTTGGGGACCACTGGTGTAGAGGATCTTTGCAAGGCTCTTGCAATAGGTCCATAAAACAGCAGAACGCTCCACATACTGTATAAAGAGTATCTTTGCAAGGTTGTTGCATATGTCCTCAAAAACAGCAGACAGCTCCACATACTATATAGAGGATCTTTGCAAGGTTGTTGCAGTAGGTCCTCAAAAACAGCAGACAACTCCATGTACTGTATAGAGGAACTATTCAAGGTTGTTGCAGTAGGTCCTTAAAACAGCAGACAACTCCATGTACTGTATAGAGGATCTTTGCAAGGTTGTTGCAGTAGGTCCTTAAAAACAGAAGACAGCTCCACGTACTGTATAGAGGATCTTTGCAAGGTTGTTGCAGTAGGTCCTTAAAAACAGCAGACAGCTCCATGTACTATATAGAGGATCTTTGCAAGGTTTTTGCAGTAGGTCCTTAAAACAGCAGACAACTCCACGTACTGTATAGAGGATCTTTGCAAGGTTGTTGAAGTAGGTCCTTAAAAACAGCAGACAGCTCCACATACTGTATAGAGAGGATCTTTGCAAGGTTGTTGCAGTAAGTCCTCAAAAACAACAGACAGCTCCATGTACTGTGTAGAGGATCTTTGCAAGGTTGTTGCAGTAGGTCCTTAAACAGCAGAATGCTAAACATATTGTATAGAGAGGATCTTTGCAAGGTTGCTGCAGTAGGTCCTTAAAAACAGCAGACAGCTCCACGTACTGTATAGAGGATCTTTGCAAGGTTGTTGCATATATCCTCAAAAACAGCAGACAGCTCCACATACTGTATAGAGGATCTCTGCAAGGTTGTTGCAGTATGTCCTCAAAAACAGCAGACTGCTCCACATACTGTATAGAGGATCTTTGCAAGGTTGTTGCAGTAGGTCCTAAAAACAGCAGACAGTTCCACATACTGTATAGAGGATCTTTGCAAGGTTGTTGCATATATCCTCAAAAACAGCAGACTGCTCCACATACTGTATAGAGGATCTTTGCAAGGTTGTTGCATATATCCTCAAAAACAGCAGACTGCTCCACATACTGTATAGAGGATCTTTGCAAGTTTGTTGCATATGTCCTTAAAACAGCAGACAGCTCCACATACTGTATAGAGGATCTTTGCAAGGTTGTTTCAGTAGGTCCTTAAACAGCAGAATGCTAAACATATTGTATAGAGAGGATCTTTGCAAGGTTGCTGCATATGTCCTTAAAACAGCAGACAGCTCCATGTACTGTATAGAGGATCTTTGCAAGGTTGTTGCAGTAGGTCCTTAAAAACAGCAGACAGCTCCACATACTGTATAGAGGATCTTTGCAAGGTTGTTGCAGTATGTTCTTAAAAACAGCAGACAGCTCCACATACAGTATAGAGAGGATCTTTGCAAGGTTTTTGCATATGTCCTTAAAACAGCAGACAACTCCACAAACTATATAGAGGATCTTTGGAAGGTTGTTGCAGTAGGTCCTTAAAAACGGCAGACAGTTCCACATACTGTATAGAGGATCTTTGCAAGGTTTTTGCATATATCCTCAAAAACAGCAGACTGCTCCACATACTGTATAGAGGATCTTTGCAAAGTTGTTGCAGTAGGTCCTTAAAAACAGCAGACAGTTCCACATACTGTATAGAGGATCTTTGCAAGGTTGTTGCATATATCCACAAAAACAGCAGACTGCTCCACATACTGTATAGAGGATCTTTGCAAGGTGGTTGCAGTAGGTTCTTAAAACAGCAGACAGCTCTGTATACTGTATAGAGGATCTTTGCAAGGTTGTTGCAGTAGGTCCTTAAAAACGGCAGACAGTTCCACATACTGTATAGAGGATCTTTGCAAGGTTTTTGCATATATCCTCAAAAACAGCAGACTGCTCCACATACTGTATAGAGGATCTTTGCAAAGTTGTTGCAGTAGGTCCTTAAAAACAGCAGACAGTTCCACATACTGTATAGAGGATCTTTGCAAGGTTGTTGCATATATCCACAAAAACAGCAGACTGCTCCACATACTGTATAGAGGATCTTTGCAAGGTGGTTGCAGTAGGTTCTTAAAACAGCAGACAGCTCTGTATACTGTATAGAGGATCTTTGCAAGGTTGTTGCAGTAGGTCCTTAAAAACGGCAGACAGTTCCACATACTGTATAGAGGATCTTTGCAAGGTTGTTGCATACATCCTCAAAAACAGCAGACAGCTCCACATACTGTATAGAGGATCTCTGCAAGGTTGTTGCAGTAGGTCCTTAAAAACAGCAGACAGTTCCACATACTGTATAGAGGATCTCTGCAAGGTTGTTGCAGTAGGTCCTTAAAATAGCAGGCAGTTCTGCTCAAATAGAGAATATTTGCTGTTTTTAGGCATCCACTGCAAAACATGCAAGTCCTCTCATATAGAAGATCTTTTGTAACTTTGTTCCTCCGTCATTCAGCAGATATTTCACCTGCGTTTCTGCGTTTTAGGTGCCTAAAAACATCACAATGCTCTGTCCTATTGTCAGTGAAGTGCATCTACTGCCAGGTCACACATTGTTGTGCGTAAACATGAAGCGTAATTATGTTCCTCCCCTCATGTTTGCTCGCTGGCGTTACAGACCCAGCCAAGGGTGCAAATGTGTATTAATGGCGGCGCAAAGACAAGAGATTACAGCACCATCAGTATTCAGAGGACTTCTCGCCCTCTAATGAAACTGTTCTGTGATCTCGCACCTCGTGACTCGCCAGGGCCGTAACATGTCGTACGGGGGAGAAATTCAATCTCAACGCCGCGTAATTGGAATCTGCAAACGGGGCGAGATTATCAGCGAACGAGGGGATGGCGGCGGATGCGATTCAATTAGCCCGCCAGGGCCGCCGTTTTTGCACGCCGGCGAAGGAGGTGAGAGTTTAAATGGCCGGCGCCGACCAGCGGAGGACCCGGGACGACGCGGGACCGAGGGGGGTTTGGGAGTCTTCCGCAGTATTCTTTTAATTACACATCATAATGAGTCCATTTAGCTGTTCAATGACCCGTTTTACGGCTCGGGAAACGGGGAGCTCGCCGCCCTTGGCAGGGTCGCTCCTGCAGCTGCACCCCTGCAGGGGAAGCGTCTTAGCATTTTGGCTTTTTTTAGGCTGCGTTCACAGACAAAAAAAGAAAAATACTTGGGTTTACTTGGCGCTCACTCCTGTCATTTGTCATGTGACCAAAGATTGCGCAATAAATATATACATATATTCACTGTGCTAACGCTGTTATCTGTTATCTGCCTTGCTGAAATAAGCAGGGGCGTCCATAATCACATTGCTTGTATGGCAACATATGTTGCTCCCAAACCTGTATGCACAAACCCAGTTTCCATATGAGTTGGGAAATTGTGTTAGATGTAAATATAAACGGAATACAATGATTTGCAAATCATATTCAATTGAATGCACTACAAAGACAAGATATTTGACGTTCAAACTCATAAACTTTATTTTTTTTTGCAAATAACAATTAACTTTAGAATTTCATGGCTGCAACATGTGCCAAAGTAGTTGGGAAAGGGCATGTTCACCCCTGTGTTACATCACCTTTCCTTTTAACAACACTCAGTAAACGTTTGGGAACTGAGGAGACACATTTTTTAAGCTTCTCAGGTGGAATTCTTTCCCATTCTTGCTTGATGTACAGCTTAAGTTGTTCAACAGTCCATTGTGGTATTTTAGGCTTCATAATGCACCACACATTTTCAATGGGAGACAGGTCTGGACTACAGGCAGGCCAGTCTACTACCCGCACTCTTTTACTATGAAGCCACGTTGATGTAACACGTAGCTTGGCATTGCCTTGCTGAAATAAGCAGGGGCGTCCATGATCATGTTGCTTGTATGACAACATATGTTGCTCCCAAACCTGTATCTACCTTTCAGCATTAATGGCGCCTTCACAGATGGGTAAGTTACCCATGTCTTGGGCACCAATACACCCCCATACCATCACAGATGCCGGCTTTTCAACTTTGCGCCTAGAACATGGTTCTTTTCCTCTTTGGTCCGGGGGACACGACGTCCACAGTTTCCAAAAACAATTTGAAATGTGGACTCGTCAGACCACAGAACACTTTTCCACTTTGTATCAGTCCATCTTAGATGAGCTCGGGCCCAGCAAAGCCGGCGGCGTTTCTGGGTGTTGTTGATAAATGGCTTTCGCTTTACATAATAGAATTTTAACTTGCACTTACAAATGTAGCGATCAACTGTAGTTACTGACAGTGGTTTTCTGAAGTGGTCTTGAGCCCATGTGGTGATATCCTTTACACGCTGATGTCGCTTTTTGATGCAGTGCCGCCTGAGGGATCGAAGGTCACGGGTATTTAATGTTACGTGCAGTGATTTCTCCAGATTCTCTGAACCTTTTGATGATATTCTGGACCGTAGATGGTGAAATCCCTAAATTCCTTGCTATAGCTCGTTGAGAAATGTTGTTCTTAAACTGTTCCACAATTTGCTCACGCATTTGCTGACAAAGTGGTGACCCTCGCCCCAACCTTGTTTGTGAATGACTGAGCATTTCATGGAAGCTGCTTTTACACCCAATCATGGCACCCACCTGTTCCCAATTAGCCTATTCACCTGTATGATATTCCAAATAAGTGTTTGACGGGCATTCCTCAACTTTCTCAGTCTTTTTTGCCACTCGTGCCAGCTTTTTTGAAACATGCTGCGGGCATCAAATTCCAAATGAGCTAATATTTGCAAAAAGCAACAAAGTTTTCCAGTTCTAACGTTAAGTATCTTGTCTTTGCACTCTATTCAATTGAATATAAGTTGAAAAGCCACAGGTTTATGGTGTTGTATATGTTCAAAGAGCACATAAACAGCACCTACAGCACCGTTTTTTTTTGCCGTCATTTTAAAACTGGTCTGCGTAGTGTTTACATTTGTGCTCTAGTGAACCAAACCGCACCAGAGTTGACTTGCACAGTTGAAAATAAACTAAACCCTGGTAAAGTCCCACACTGATGTTTGAACATGAGAGCAGCCAGCATGGACGAATAGAACAGACAAGTCATTGTATTGTCTGCTCGCGGGAAAAAAAACATCCTAATCTACGATTTGACTCCCTCGAATGGCCTTGACGCTGTGAACAAAAGGAACAGGCTGTTCTGAAAACACCCCCGAGGACACCTCAATGATGGACGCTTTTGACCTCCATCCCTCCTCAACGACACCTGGAGTCGAACATTACATTACATCAATGAACATTACATAATCACACCCAAGACAATTGGGCACACACACACACACACACACCACCACCCCGGTCTTCCTCTCTTTAAGAAGGGGAACCGGAGGGTGTGTTCCAACTATCGTGGGATCACACTCCTCAGCCTTCCCGGTAAGGTCTATTCAGGTGTACTGGAGAGGAGGCTACGCCGGATAGTCGAACCTCGGATTCAGGAGGAACAGTGTGGTTTTTGTCCTGGTCGTGGAACTGTGGACCAGCTCTATACTCTCGGCAGGGTCCTTGAGGGTGCATGGGAGTTTGCCCAACCAGTCTACATGTGCTTTGTGGACTTGGAGAAGGCATTCGACCGTGTCCCCCGGGAAGTCCTGTGGGGAGTGCTCAGAGAGTATGGGGTAACGGACTGTCTTATTGTGGCGGTTCGCTCCCTGTATGATCAGTGTCAGAGCTTGGTCCGCATTGCTGGCAGTATGTCGGACCCGTTTCCAGTGAGGGTTGGTCTCTGCCAGGGCTGCCCTTTGTCACCGATTCTGTTCATAACTTTTATGGACAGAATTTTTAGGCGCAGTCAGGGCGTTGAGGGGATCTGGTTTGGTGGCTGCAGGATTAGGTCTCTGCTTTTTGCAGATGATGTGGTCCTGATGGCTTCATCTGGCCAAGATCTTCAGCTCTCGCTGGATCGGTTCGCAGCCGAGTGTGAAGCGACTGGGATGAGAATCAGCACCTCCAAGTCCGAGTCCATGGTTCTCGCCCGGAAAAGGGTGGAGTGCCATCTCCGGGTTGGGGAGGAGACCCTGCCCCAAGTGGAGGAGTTCAAGTACCTCGGAGTCTTGTTCACGAGTGAGGGAAGAGTGGATAGTGAGATCGACAGGCGGATCGGTGCGGTGTCTTCAGTAATGCGTACGTTGTATCGATCCGTTGTGGTGAAGAAGGAGCTGAGCCGGAAGGCAAAGCTCTCAATTTACCGGTCGATCTACGTTCCCATCCTCACCTATGGTCATGAGCTTTGGGTCATGACCGAAAGGACAAGATCACGGGTACAAGCGGCCGAAATGAGTTGCCTCCGCCGGGTGGCGTTGCTCTCCCTTAGAGATAGGGTGAGAAGCTCTGCCATCCGGGGGGAGCTCAAAGTAAAGCCGCTGCTCCTCCACATCGAAAGGAGCCAGATGAGGTGGTTCGGGCATCTGGTCAGGATGCTACCCGAACGCCTCCCGAGGGAGGTGTTTAGGGCACGTCCGACCGGTAGGAGGCCACGGGGAAGACCCAGGACACGTTGGGAAGACTATATATCCCGGCTGGCCTGGGAACGCCTCGGGATCCCCCGGGAGGCGCTGGACGAGGTGGCTGGGGAGAGGGAAGTCTGGGCTTCCCTGCTTAGGCTGCTGCCCCCGCGACCCGACCTTGGATAAGCGGAAGAAGATGGATGGATGGATGGACACACACACACACCCCCTCCACCACCGCTTGTTTCCCCTCGGGGTGATGGTCGACTGGCAGCGCTTCATAGCAGCAGTCGACCTCCAGGGTCCCAACTCCCCGCCCCTCTATTGCGAGTTTGTCGTGATTAAATGTAATGTGTTTATGTGTGCATTGCATGGAGGTTTTTTCCCACTCCAGACTAGGCCCCCTTAGGAACCCAGTCTAGATTGTATTTTTTTTACTCATCTTCTTCCCCAGTGTTTTACCTTTTTCTTATATTTTACGGGGCGCCATCAGCGTTCCTGTCCTATCCTATCCTATACAGCGATAGGGCTGAAATCATGCATGTCGTCGTAGGAGGCAGCGTACATATGTGATGTAATATCAAACAGATGAATGTGGACCATAGGGCAAGAGTTCCTCCCTCGCATATTATTCGGTCTGCAGCGCACGCCAGTTGAAAATGTGAGTATGCGGATCAATACGAGCGCTTCAACCACAACAATCGGACTGGCAAAGCAGACACTTGGCGGAAACAAACGCCGGTGTTTGTTTTAGCCTCCTGGGATCGATGAGCACGCTCGTGGAACAAAAACACAAAACGCTGGGAAATGATTAGCTGGCTTTGACAACAGACGCTGCTAAACGACTTAACTATGTGGAGAATGTGCTTACATGTAATGTAGAAGTACAACATTGTCTGGGAGCATTTCATGATATTACAAGAGGGATGACTATTTGAGCAGCTGGACATTTCATTAGGTACAATGCAAGAACTGCTTCATCATTTGTGTTTTGATTGATATTTTATACTAGAAAGAACTGCATTAATGTGTAGGTTTTTTATTTGTTTTTGAAACTTTTTTTTTTTTTTTACATGTATTTATCGTAAATGTGACAATGTAAGTGGAGCTCAAAATTATCATTATTATCATTATAATTTTATTGATATTTTATATTAGAAATAATTGCATTAATTTGTAGGTTTTGTATTTGTTTTTCAAACTTTTTCAACCTTTTTTTTTTTTACATGTATTTATCGTAAATGTGACCATGTAAGTGGAGCTCAAAATTATCATTATTATCATTATAATTTTATTGATATTTTATACTAGAAAGAACTGCATTAAAGTGTAGGTTTTTTATTTGTTTTTAAAACTTTTTAAAACATTTTTTTACATGTATTTATCGTAAATGTGACAATGTAAGTGGAGCTCAAAATTATCATTATTATCATTATACTTTCATTGATATTTTATATTAGAAATAACTGCATTAATGTGTAAGTTTTTTGTTTTGTTTTTCAAACTATTTCAAACTTCTTTTTTTTTACATGTATTTATCGTAAATGTGACAATGTAAGTGGAGCTCAAAATTATCATTATTATCATTATAATTTTATTGATATTTTATATTAGAAAAAACTGCATTAATGTGTAGGTTTTGTATTTGTTTTTAAAACTTTTTAAAACATTTTTTGAATTTTTTTACATGTATTTATCGTAAATGTGACCTATTGTTACGTGTACTGTGTACGTTACATCGACACATATTGTTACATGTAAGTGGAGCTCAAAATGATCATTATGTATTTAAAGCTTAATAAAATAATAGTGCTAATAGTGTCAATGCTATGACTAACAGTAATAATCATGCTAAATAAATGTAATGTTATTAGATATAATAATTATACCACTAAAAAAAAAATAAAAAAAAATTATAGTGATAATTATAGTCATAAGGTATCTAAATTACCTAAATTTAAAAATGCATATATTGTATTTCTAATTTTGACATTCAATACTTATTGTAATAAAACGTAGTAATAATAATAGAATGTTAAATAAATAAATAATCTTCAGCACTTAAAATGTTATATGAAAAAATAAACAATGCATATGTTAGTATTGTTGACACTCAATATTTTCCTGTAATAATTATGATAATAATTAGTTATTTTTATTTTTTAAATGTTTTTTTACATACTGTTGTACTAAATATGTTGTAACCTATTTTTACATGTACATAACCCAACTAGATGTATTGTTACATGTAAATTGAGCGCAAGATTATCATTATGTATTTAATGCTTAATAAAATAATAATGCTAATAGTGTCAATGCTATGACTAATAGTAATAATCCCACTAAATAAATGTAACCATATTAAATATAATAATAATAACACTAATAATAAAAATAAAAATAATAGTGATAATAATAGTCATAAGGTATCTAAATTATTTAAATAAAAAAAAATGCATATATTGTATTTGCAATTTTGACTCTCAATAATTATTGTAATAAAATGTAGTAAAAGTAATAATAAAAAAATTGTATTTGAAAAATAATCTCCAGCACTTGAAAAGTTATGTAAAAAAATAAACAATGTTTATGTTAGTATTTTTGACACTCAATAAGTATAATAACACTAATAATAATGAATAAAATAGTGATAATATCCATAAGGTATCTAAATAATTTAAATAAATAAAAAATGCATATTGTATTTGTAATTTTGACACTCAATAATTATTGTAATAAAATGTAGTAATAGTAACAATATAAAAAAAAACTATATTCAGTTATACATTTGCACTTAAAGTTATATATAAAAATAAACAATGGGAATGTTAGTATTTTTGACACTCAATAATACATACCTGTAATAATTATGATAATGATAATTAGTTATTTTTTTATTTTCAAAATGTTTTTAACATACTGTTGCAATAAATATGCTGTGACCTATTTTTACATAATACAACTAGATGTATTGTTACATGTAAATAGAGCTCAAAATGAGCATTACTGTATGTATTTAAAGCTTGATAAAATAATAATAGTACTACTGCACTACTACTAATAATATCACGACAATTATAATAGTCATATTGAATATAATGATAATGATAATAGTATTTATAATAAGAGTAGTAATACTAATACAAATAATGTAATAACAATAGTAATATTACATCAACTGAATTATTCAATTCAACACAACAATGCATATATTTCTTTATTTGTATATTGACACTATACAATTGTTAATTAAAATAATACTAATAATCGTTATATATTTATATTAAAAATATATGTTTTGACATTAATGTACCCTCAAAACGTGTAATGTAAGAGTATTGAGGATTATTGATTATTATTATTGAGTGGAAAAAATAGATAATAATAATAATTAAACATTTTAATACTGATAATCATACATATAAGTACTCTAATTTTAAATACATTTTAGATTCTATATACATATGTATTTAGTAATTATACATGTATCACTCATTTCTACTAATTTCAAACAGACCTACGGGTTAACCATGCAAAGATCAGTAAACAATAATAATAACACAAAATAATAATGTAATAACAATAGTAATGTTACATAATCTGAAAAATTAAATTAAACACAAAAATGCATATATTTGGTTATTTGCATAATGACACTCTAAACTTGTTAATAATTGAAATAACAGTAATATTAATTAAATATTTCTATTAAAAATAGATTTCTAGGCATTATTTTACACTCAAAAAGTGAAATGCAAGAGTATTGAGGATTATTATTATTGAGTGGCAAAAATAGATTATAATAATGATAATGAATACTATTAATATTTATAATCATAAATATAAGTACTCTGATTATAAATACATTTTAGATTCTATATACATATGTATTTATTAATTATACATTTATCACTCATTTCTAGTCATTTCAAACAGACCTACAGGTTAACTATGCAGAGATCAGTAAACAATAATAATAACACAAAATAATAATGTAATAACAATAGTAATAATACATAATCTGAATAATTCAATCAAACACAAAAATGCATATATTTCCTTATTTGTATATTGACACTCTAAAATTGTTATTAATTAAAATAATAGTAATAACAATTAAATATGTATATTAAAAATACATTTTTAGACATGAATTTACACTCAAAAAGTGAAATGTAAGAGTATTGAGGATTGTTATTATTGTGTAGCAAAAATAGATTATAATAATAATAATAATGAATACTATTAATAGTTATAATCATAAATATAAGTACTCTGATTTTAAAAACATTTTAGATTCTATATACATATTTATTTAATAATAATACATTTATCACTCATTTCTAGTCATTTCAAACAGACCTACGGGTTAACTATGCAAAGATCAGTAAACAATAAAAAATAATACTACAAATAATAATGTGATAACAATAGTAATAATACATAATCTGAATAATTCAATTAAACACAAAAATGCATATATTTCGTTATGTGTATATTGACACTCTAAAATTGTTATTAATTAAAATAATAGTAATAACAATTAAATATGTATATTAAAAATACATTTTTAGACATGAATTTACACTCAAAAAGTGAAACGTAAGAGTATTGAGGATTATTAATATTGAGTGGCAAACATAGATGATAATAATAATAATTAATACTATTAATAATTATAATCATAAATATAAGTACTCTGATTTTAAATACATTTTAGATTCTATATACATATTTATTTATTAATTATACATTTATCACTAAGTTCTAGTCATTTCAAACAGACCTACAGGTTAACTATGCAGAG
The DNA here is from genome assembly GCF_033978685.3 of Nerophis lumbriciformis. Classification (NCBI taxonomy): domain Eukaryota; kingdom Metazoa; phylum Chordata; class Actinopteri; order Syngnathiformes; family Syngnathidae; genus Nerophis; species Nerophis lumbriciformis. The sequence continues at coordinate 34,745,281 of NC_084571.2, read as the reverse complement.
ATCAGTAAACAATAATAATAACACAAAATAATAATGTAATAACAATAGTAATAATACATAATCTGAATAATTCAATTAAACACAAAAATGCATATATTTCGTTTTTTGTATATTGACACTCTAAAATTGTTATTAATTAAAATAATAGTAATAACAATTAAATATGTATATTAAAAATAAATTTTTAGACATGAATTTACACTCAAAAAGTGAAATGTAAGAGTATTGAGGATTATTATTATTGAGTGGCAAAAATAGATGATAATAATAATAATTAATGCTATTAATAATTATAATCATAAATATAAGCACTCTGATTTTAAAAACATTTTAGATTATACATACATATTTATTTAATAATTAGACATTCATCACTCATTTCTAGTCATTTCAAACAGACCCACGGTTTAACTATGCAAAGATCAGTAAACAATAAAAAAATAATACTACAAATAATAATGTAATAACAATAGTAATAATACATAATCTGAATTATTCAATTAAACACAAAAATGCATATATTTCGTTATTTGTATATTGACACTCTGAAATTGTTATGAATTAAAATAATAGTAATAACAATTAAATATGTATATTAAAAATAAATTTTTAGACATGAATTTACACTCAAAAAGTGAAATGCAAGAGTATTGAGGATTATTATTATTGAGTGGCAAAAATAGATGATAATAATAATATTAATAATTATAATCATAAATATAAGCACTCTGATTTTAAATACATTTTAAATTCTATAGATATATATATTTAATAATTATACATTCATCACTTATTTCTAGTCATGACTTACGGGTTAACTATGCAAAGATCAGCAGAGCTAATTATTCTCAACTTGCAGTACAATGCAGTATTGTAATGTATGATACTAGCATGCAATAATAGGCCGACATACTTTGTTTTGTAGAAGTAATTAGAATGGTACTTTGCAACATTACGCTATGGGATGCTGCAGGTAACATTGTTAAGAATTGCAGATGGAGTCGGACGGTAGCCTGAGGAGAGAGGAATGGAGGAAGGGAGATGGTGTGCTGTAGGCCAGCCTCACCACATGTGGTCCCAAAATAGCTGGCATAACCCCAGGACGCTGACCCGCAGGTCGCGTTGGCAGCCAGCGGATTGTGCGGAGGAGCACATGTGAGGACGGAAATAACTGGAAAACACAACTGCACAGGATCAGTGGAGGCTTAATCTGCTCTGTGAAAACTTTGGAGGAGATAAGTTGTCTTGTAGTGCAGCACATCTTCAATCAGTTCTCATAAAACTGCCTGTTTTTCTTTCCTGAATGAGAGACACGATGCACTGTTTGGCTTCGACTAACGTCTGGAGTTCACAACATGCGCCTTTAAGAACAATACCAAAAAATAATTTGAATGAACAAATAGGTCATTTTTCATTTTTATCTCTTAAGCAACAGTTTTATAGGTCAAAATGATTGTGCTTTTTTTGGTAAATATTCCCTTAGTGTTAAAAGAGCCATATTGGACCAAAAATACAGAAAACAAATATGTCTGGAGCTGCAAAAAAATATATAAGTGTTATAATGAAGGCAACACATGAGGTAAGTGTCAATATTACCTATATTAGCCTTCTATAAAAATGACTAAAAGGCTTATATAAGTGTTATAATGAAGACAACACATGATGTAAGTGTCTATATTACCTATTAGCCTACTATCAAAATGTATTTAAAAGTCATATACATGTTATAAAGAAGACAACACATGATGTGAGTGTCTGTATTAGCCTACTATTCAAATTACTTTAAAAGTCTTATATAAGTGTTATAATGAAGGCAACACATGAGGTAAGTGTCTATATTAGCTATAATAGCCTACTATCAAAATGACTTTAAAAGTCTTATATAAGTGTTATAATAAAGACAACACATAATGTAAGTATCTATATTAGCTATATTAGCCTACTATCCAAATTTCTTTAAAGGTCTTATATAAGTGTTATAATGAAGGCAACACATGATGTAAGTGTCTATATTAGCTATAATGGCCTACTATCAAAATGACTTTAAAAGTCTTATATTTTGCCACACCTAGTGTGTGTGTGACAATCATTGGAACTTTAACTTTAACTTAAGTGTTATAATGAAGGCAACATATGATGTAAGTGTCTATATTAGCTGTATTAGCCTACTATCAAAATGACTTTAAAAGTATTGTATAAGTGTTATAATGAAGGCACCACATGATGTAAGTGTCTATATTAGCTATATTAGCCTACTATCCAAATGACTTTAAAAGTCTTATATAAGTGTTATAATGAAGGCAACACATGATGTAAGTGTCTATATTAGCCTACTATCAAAATGACTTTAAAAGTCTTGTATAAGTGTTATAATGAAGGCAACACATGATGTAAGTGTCTATATTAGTTATATTAGTCTACTATCAAAATGACTTTAAAAGTCGTGTATAAGTGTTATAATGAAGGCAACACATGATGTAAGTGTCGATATTACCTATATTGGCCTACTATCAAAATTACTGTAAACGTCTTATATAAGTGTTATATTGAAGGCAACACATGATGTAAGTGTCTATATTAGCTATATTAGTCTACTATCAAAATGACCTTAATAGTCTTGTATAAGTGTTATAATGAAGGCAACACATGATGTAAGTGTCTATATTAGCCTACTATCAAAATGACTAAAAGTCTTATATAAGTGTTATAATGAAGACAACACATTATGTAAGTGTCTATATTAGTTATATTTGCCTACTATTAAAATGACTTTAAAAGTCTTATATGAGTGTTATAATGAAGACAACACATGATGTCTCTATATTACCTATATTAGCCTACTATCAAATGGTCTTTAGAAGTCTTATACATGTTATAATGAACAACACATGATGTATGTGTCTATATTAGCCTACTATCAAAATATATTCAAAAGTCTAATACATGTAATAATGAAAACAACACATGATGTAAGTGTCTATATTAGCTATATTAGCCTACTATTCAAATGACTTTAAAAGTCTTATATAAGTGTTATAATGAAGGCAACACATGATGTAAGTGTCTATATTAGCCTACTATCAAAATGACTAAAAGTCTTATATAAGTGTTATAATGAAGACAACACATGATGTAAGTGTCTATATTAACTATTAGCCAACTATCAAAATGTATTTAAAAGTCCTTAAATGTTATAATGAAGGCAACACATGATGTAAGTGTCTATATTAGCCTACTGTTAAAATGACTTTAAAAGTCTTATATAAGTGTTATAATGAAGGCAACACATGATGTAAGTGTCTATATTAGCTACATTAGCCTACTGTCAAAATTACTTAAGTCTTATATTTCGCCACACCTAGTTTGTGTGTGACAATTATTGGTACTTTAACTTTAATTTAAGTGTTATAATGAAGGCGACACATGATGTAAGTGTCTATATTAGCTGCATTAGCCTACTATCAAAATGACTTTAATAGTCTTATATAAGTGTTATAATGAAGGCAACACATGGTGTATCTATATTAGCCTACTATCCAAATGACTTTAAAAGTAAGTGTTATAACGAAGACAACACATGATGTAAGTGTGTATATTAGCTCTACTAGCCTACTATCAAAATGACTTTAAAAGTCTTATATAAGTGTTATAATGAAGGCAACACATGATGTAAGTGTCTGTATTAGCCTACTATCAAAATGACTTTAAAAGTCTTATATAAGTGTTATAATGAAGGCAACACATGATGTAAGTGTCCATATTAGCTGTATTAGCCTACTATCAAAATGACTTTAAAAGTCTTATATGTGTTACAATGAAGACAACACATGATGTAAGTGTCTATATTAGCCTACTATCAAAATGACTTTGAAAGTCTTATATAAGTGTTATAATGAAGGCAACACATGAGGTAAGTGTCTGTATTAGCTATATTAGCCTACTATCAAAATTACTTTAAAAGTCTTATATAAGTGTTATAATGAAGGCAACACATGATGTAAGTGTCTATATTAGCTATATTAGCCTTCTATCAAAATGACTAAAAGTCTTATATAAGTGTTATAATGAAGACAACACTTATCATTATATCATGTACCAAATAAAATGGCTTTGAGGTCGGTGAGCACAACCAGAATTAATTAGGCGCACCAGATTATATGGGGCATTGTCGATTTTTGCGAAAATTGAAGAATTTTAATTGCACATTTTAGCCCAAAAAAATATGGTAATTAAAAAAAAAAAGTTTAATTATGAATTGATATATATCGCAATTAATACGAAACGCGAATCGGATGTGAATCGATTTGTTTGTGCACTCCAGTTGAATGCATCTGCTGTTAGATCAGGCTAGGTAAAACTGTGTAACTTCTCATTTGACCTACCGTTTGGGTTTGTCTGTTCATAGGTTAGTTAGTGAAATACCTCAAAAGTTATGGGCCGATTCAAAAAAAAAAAAATTCAGGAAATGTCGGAAATGGGATGAGGAACAGCTGATTAGATTTTAGTCAAGCATCATTCCTACGACGTTACTTTACTGTACAATTATGTTACAAGACTCTACTCAAGGTTTCTCATTGTCCCATTGGGTTGAGTTTTTCCTTGCCCTGATGTGGGATCTGAGCCGAGGATGTCGTCGTGGCTTGTGCAGCCCTTTGAGAAACTCATTATTTAGGGCTATATAAGTAAACATTGATTGATTGATACTTCTGTGGATCTGTGTGCGAGCGACCTCGCCTCCACCCGCAGGGACAAATACAGTGGTTGACTGACGAAAGGCTTTGTTAGAATAATTGTTTGTAAATTATCACAACAACTCTGTGTTCTTTCATGTATGGTAATCAACAGAAAGATATTGTTCTAACCCAAGGACTTCAAAGCGTAGAGAAGACAGGATCTGCCCAATTTCCAGACGACCTCTTTTTGAACCTCCTTTTTGAACTGGTTTACGAACGTCTTTTTGAAGTATTTTACAACCTCTCCTTTTGAACTGTTCGGTAACCAAAGGTAACGCTGTTTACGACCCACTTCCCTCTGGAAGCAGCTGTGGTCATGTGGTCGGAGAAAGTCAAATAAAGAAGGAGGAGTACAATCTTTCGCCAGAGCGTGCTGAGATACTGTACAAGGGTACAGTGTATAAGCGACTCTCCTCAATATTGAGTTCAATTTGAATTCTGTCTCTGTTTGATTCTTTGCTTCTTGTCTTGTTTAATATATGTCATCAGTGTTTGAAACTGAAAGGCTTCAATCCATTTCTTTCGATACATTTAAAAAGTAATGGACACTTTTTGATGAAACTTTCAGGAAATGTCCGAAAGTGACTACATTTTGTTTTTTATTAGCTACTTGTTTGTTGTTGTGTTTTACGGATTGAGTAAAGGGAGTGAACAAGAGGGTTAGAAGTTGCTATGAAAGGGAAAAGGGGTATGATAAAAATAAGCTGTGCTTTGTCCTACTCCTTTTCGGACATGTTGTAATGAGAAACTGTTCATCTGTGACATACCGTTCCGTAGCTCTCCGCACGATAAGAGCTCGCACGTCGACAACACTCCGTTGGCGTGGCAGCCCAAGCCAGATCCAGATCAGCTGATTAGGCGCCTCCTCGCTCTGCGGCGCTTGTCAATCACGTCGCTGTTAATCTAATTAATGACATGGTTCACACGCGCGTGTCACTCACTCGGCCAGCTTTTTTTGATTGATCGTTAATTCATGCCAGGTTTAATAATCATAATAAGATTAACATAATATCATGTGCGAGGACTGCAGGCAAATGGACACTTTTCATTCATTTCTGGACCTTGGCGGTCATCTGCACTCTCCTTGTGGCTTTAAATAGTTATATAAATTAACTGGTGACGGGCTGTCAATCAACAGTGACTCTGCAAGGTGATGGGTATTATTAATAAATAAATGATAAGACACAGATGTGATGTGTGAGGATTATGGTTGAGCAAGTGAACCTTGGGCTTTGACTTTGTGGATTATTTTGAGTCTTGTTTTATATTTTCTATTATGCAAGGTGGCTGTTTTTAAAAATCTAAAAAAAAAACGTTTTAGATTATTAATATTTTTAAAGAAACTATTTTTTAAGAATTTATCTAAATATTTTTATATATATTTTATTATTATTTTTATTTTTTTTTAAATCTTATTTTGAAATGTTTATTTGATTCTTAAACATTATTTAAAAAATTTTAAAATCTTATTTAAAACTATTCACAATTGACAAAAAGCTATGAAAAAAAATAAAAAGATAAAAACAACTTTTCATTCATTTCTGGACCTTGGCGGTCATCTGCACTCTCCTTGTGGCTTTAAATAGTTATATAAATTAACTGGTGACGGGCTGTCAATCAACAGTGACTCTGCAAGGTGATGGGTATTATTAATAAATAAATGATAAGACACAGCTGTGATGTGTGAGGATTACGGTTGAGCAAGTGAACCTTGGGCTTTGACTTTGTGGATTATTTTGAGTCTTTTTTTATATTTTCTATTATGCAAGGTGGCTGTTTTTAAAAATAAATAAAAAAACGTTTTAGATTATTATTATTTTTAAAGAAACCATTTTTTTTTAAATTGATTTTTTTTTAAATATATACATATTTTTATTATTAAAAAAAATATTATCTTGAAATGTTTAATTAATTCTTAAACATTATTACAAAAATATTAAAATCGTATTTAAAACTATTCACAATTTCTATGAAAAAAAATAAAAATACAAAAAAACTTTTCTTTGCAAAAAATATTTAAAAAATATATGTTTTTAGGCCATTTTCGTGCAGACGAGGCACACGCATATGGCATCCGTCAGCATCCAAGTGGAACTTTTGTAACTTGTAACCTGTTGTGAAAAGGTTTTATTATAATTTACTAATAAAACAGTGCTGCACGCTTATTTAGTAGCACAGAAAAAAATCAGGACCACTATATAATGTCCTAAATAACAAAATTTTACGAATAACACTCAAACACATTTGTTTTCATAAGGCCTAACTTTCACAGTAATTTAAGCATTATATTATATATAAAGTTTTTTAGCACGTAATGACATAACTACACCCATACCTAAAATAAATAAGTAAAACATACACAAGTGAGTAAAAGGTCAAGCTTTTATGAACATTTTAGAAAAATGCATCATAAACATTTTAGGGTTATGCTGTTGTACTCCCGCCCTATAGGTGGCAACAACATGAATTTCAATGCACCGGACTATAAGGCGCACTTAAAATCCTTTAATTTTCCCAAAAATCAACAGTGCTCTTTATAATGTACGGAATAATTTTGGTTGTGCTTACTGACCTCGAAGCTATATTATTTGGTACATGGTGAAATGTTAAGTTTGACCAGTAGATGGCAGTCACGCATAAGAGATACGGGTAGACTGCAAGATGAGGCCAGTAAACGACGCCAAAACTTAAAATGTTCCATTGAGAATATAGAACATTACACACGGCGCTCAAAAATCCGTCAAAATGTTTTAGTACGACTTTGGTAAGCTACGAAGCCGCACTGCTTGATGGATTGTGGGAGCATTACGGCTACCGTAGACAGACGTACTGTGCTTCAACATACGAGTATTGTGGTGTGTGTGTGTGTATAAGGACTGCAAAATGGCACCTATTAGCAGACATATTATCTGGCGTATTGTTTCGCAATATTATGCAAAAAAGACTTTTCCTACCTTCTGGTACCTGCTGATCTGTATTTGGGCTCTGTATAAGTCCTAAAAATGTACGCGCCTCCGCCATTGTAGACTGTGCCAACGCCATAGTCAATACGCTTTTTTTTTCTTCTCTATCTTCTCATCCTTCGCTGTTGCCATTTCTAGTATAAAGTAGTGTAAAGTTCTTACTTATATCTGTCAGTAAACTCGCTATGAAAGTGCTAAAAACGACCGGTGTAGTGGGTTTACATTATTCACCCAAATAACTTCAGTTAGTTTAATTAGTCAGTTTACTTTATTTTAATTAGCTAATTGTAATTTGTATTACTAAATATTAGTAATAAACGTAAATAAAATGGCAGAGGTTAAACCTGAGGTACAGTATGTTGATAAGTGATAAGTGTGACCAGTAGATGGCAGTCACACATAGGAGATATGTGTAGACTGCAATATGACTGAAGTAAACAACACCAAAATTGTATATGTTCCATTGAAAATATAGAACATTACACACGGCGCTCAAAAGTCTGTCAACATGTTTTAGTACGACTTTGGTAAGCTATGATTGTACTGTGCTTCAATATAGGAGTATTATTATGGTGTGTGTATAAGGTAAGACATATTATCTGGCGTTTTGTTTCGCAATATTATGCAAAATAATATTTTATTACCTTCTGGTACCTGCTGATCTGTATTTGGGATCTGCATAAGTCTTGAAAATTTGCGCGTGTCCGTCTTTGTAGTCAGTGCCCACACCGTAGTCGATAAGCTTCTTCTTTTTCTCTATCTTCTTGTTATGGGACATTTATCCTTCGCTGTTGCCATTTCTAGTATAAAGTAGTGTAAAGTTCTTACTTATATCTGTCAGTAAACTCGCTATGAAAGTGCTAAAAACTACCGGTGTAGTGAGTTTACATTATTCACCCAAATAACATTAGTTAGTTTAATTAGTCAGTTTACTTTATTTTAATTAGCTAATTTTAATTTGTATTACTAAATATTAGTAATAAACGTAAATAGAATGACATAGGTTAAACCTGAGGTACAGTATGTTGATAAGTGATAAGTGTGACCAGTAGATGGCAGTCACACATAAGACATATGTGTAGACTGCAATATGACTCAAGTAAACAACACCAAAATTGTATATGTTCCATTGAAAATATAGAACATTACACACGGCGCTCAAAAGTCTGTCAAAATGTTTTAGTAGGACTTTGGTAAGCTATGAAGCCACACCGCTTGATGGATTGTACTGTGCTTCAACATAGGAGTATTATTATGGTGTGTGTATAAGGTAAGACATTATTATGTTTTGTTTCACAAGATTATGTAAAAGCAACTTTGTTTACCTTCTATTACCTGCTGATCTGTATTTGGGATCTGCATAAGTCCTAAAAATGTGTGTACGTCCGCTTTTGTAGTCGATAAGGTTCTTATTTTTCTCTATCTTCTTGTTATGGGACATTCATCCTCCGCTGTTGCCATGTCTAATATAAAGTAGTGTAAAGTTCTTACTTATATCTGTCAGTATACTTATATCCGGTGTGCCCTATGGTCTGCAAACTACGGTGGTCTTGAGGGTCACTGCCCCCGCCTGACCCCGATGCACGCAGACAGTAATGGCGAAAACTGAAAATCAAAGTCTCTATCATCTGCGCCAAAATCTTAAAAAATGTACACAAAGTTTAGCAGAAATGATGGACGCTTTTGACCTCCCTACTTCCTCAACGACACCTGGAGTCGATCTTTTGCTTGCATGCAGAACGGCCCCAAGCCTACCCAAGACAATGGGCATATACACACACACAACCCCCCTTTTTCTCCCCACGCCTTTACCACCGCTTGATTCTCCTTCGGGGTGATGGACGGCTGGCAGCGCTTCATAGCAGCAGTTGACCTCCAGGGTACCAACTCCCTCACCCCTCTGTTGCGAGTTGTCGTGATTAAATGTAACATGTTAAGGTCTATTCAGGTGTACTGGAGAGGAGGCCACGCCGGATAGTCGAACCTCGGATTCAGGAGGAACAGTGTGGTTTTCGTCCTGGTTGTGGAACTGTGGACCAGCTCCATACTCTCGACAGGGTCCTTGAGGGTGCATGGGAGTTTGCCCAACCAGTCTACATGTGCTTTGTGGACTTGGAGAAGGCATTCGACCGTGTCCCTCGGGAAGTCCTGTGGGGAGTGCTCAGAGAGTATGAGGTATCGGACTGTCTGATTTTGGCGGTCCGCTCCCTGTATGATCAGTGTCAGAGCTTGGTCCGCATTGCCGGCAGTAGGTCGGACACGTTTCCAGTGAGGGTTGGACTCCGCCAAGGCTGTCCTTTGTCACCGATTCTGTTCATAACTTTTATGGACAGAATTTCTAGGCGCAGTCAAGGCGTTGAGGGGATCCGGTTTGGTGGCTGCAGGATTAGGTATCTGCTTTTTGCAGATGATGTGGTCCTGATGCTTTCATCTGGCCAGGATCTTCAGCTCTCGCTGGATCAGTTCGCAGCTGAGTGTGAAGCGACTGTGATGAGAATCAGCACCTCCAAGTCCGAGTCCATGGTTCTCGCCCGGAAAAGGGTGGAGTGCCATCTCCGGGTTGGGGAGGAGACCCTGCCCCAAGTGGAGGAGTTCAAGTACCTAGGAGTCTTGTTCACGAGTGAGGGAAGAGTGGATCGTGAGATCGACAGGCGGATCGGTGCGGCGTCTTCAGTAATGCGGACGCTGTATCGATCCGTTGTGCTGAAGAAGGAGCTGAGCCGGAAGGCAAAGCTCTCAATTTACCGGTCGATCTACGTTCCCATCCTCACCTATGGTCATGAGCTTTGGGTTATGACCGAAAGGACAAGATCACGGGTACAAGCGGCCGAAATGAGTTTCCTCCGCCGGGTGGCGGGGCTCTCCCTTAGAGATAGGGTGAGAATCTCTGTCATCCGGGGGGAGCTCAAAGTAAAGCCGCTGCTCCTCCACATCGAGGGGAGCCAGATGAGGTGGTTCGGGCATCTGGTCAGGATGCCACCTGATCGCCTCCCTCGGGAGATGTTTAGGGCACGTCCGACCGGTAGGAGGCCACGGGGAAGACCCAGGACACGTTGGGAAGACTATGTCTCCCGGCTGGCCTGGGAACGCCTCGGGATCCCCCGGGAGGAGCTGGACGAAGTGGCTGGGGAGAGGGAAGACTGGGCTTCCCTGCTTAGGCTGCTGCCCCCGCGACCCGACCTCGGATAAGCGGAAGAAGATGGATGGATGGATGGATGTTTATGTATGCATGGCATGGAGGTTTTTTCCCACTTAGGAGCCCAATCTAGATTGTATTTTTTTACTCATCTTCCTCCCCAGCGTTTTACCTTTTTCCCACCTTTTATGGGGCGCCTCGTGGCGATCCATCAGCGTTCCTGTTCTGTAACCATGTGCACTGTTTGTTTGTCTAATCTTGAACGGCTTTGTGCTGAAAACATAATTTTGTTGTACTTGTTGCAATGACAATAAAGACCTATCCCATCCTATCCTAAATTGTCCGTAGATTTTAGCGTGACTCTAAAAAAACAAACTTTTTTTGTCGTCAAAAGAGATCATTTTCGGTGTCACCCAGCAGCTTTGGAGTGAGTTTACCGACATCTGCTTTGAATCGCCACAAAACCGAGCGCAACAGCTCGGAGGCGACGACACCGGGCAGCCTCTCTCAAAGCTGACATCGAGAAATCAAACCGAGAGGGCAGCTTCACATTTACATAATCTTTGTTGATGACCTTTCTTTCCCTTCGAAGAAACTAGAGCCCGGAGCAAAGGTGAGCGTTCGTGCAACCTGTTGAACATGCCAGAATGAACAAAAAAAACTGCACACACGCACACACACACACACACGCACACACACACACACACACACACACACACACACACACACACACACACATCTACGTGCATGCACACAGTAAACTCTGAAATTGCTTTTTCTAAAAATAGAGGAGATGCTGGGTGGTAGTGCGCGCTGCACACACGGTCACATTAGGAGAGACGGATACACGGAGACGACCGGTACGCCGCTCATGCAGTATTAAAGTCACTTGGCGAGCTTTTTGGAGCACACTTAATGATGGAAATGGAACGCGGCCAAAGTTCAAGACTGAGCAACGCAAACATTGTCTGCAGCTTGCAAATGCATTGAAAACAGTTGTCGTATAGTGTAATTTTTAGAGTAAAAAAAAATGACACCAATGAAGCTGGCACGTTGTGTAAATGGTCAATAAAAACAGAATACATCCATCCATCCATTTTCTACAGCTTGTCCCTTCCTTTTCAACTTATATTCAATTGAATAGACTGCAAAGACAAGATATTTAATGTTCGAACTGAGAAACATTTGATTTTTTTTTTGCAAATAATCATTAACTAATTGCAAAAAAGTTGCATTTTTACCACTGTGTTACATGGCCTTTTCCTTTTAACAACACTCAGTAAACGTTTGGGAACTGAGGAGACCCATTTTTGAAGCTTTTCAAGTGGAATTCTTTCCCATTCTTGCTTGATGTACAGCTTAAGTTGTTCAACAGTCCGGGGGTCTCCGTTGTGGTATTTTAGGCTTCATAATGCGCCACACATTTTCAATGGGAGACAGGTCTGGACTACAGGCAGGCCAGTCTAGTACCCGCACTCTTTAACTATGAAGCCACGTTGATGAAACACGTGGCTTGGCATTGTCTTGCTGAAATAAGCAGGGGCGTCCATGGTAACGTTGCTTGGATGGCAACATATGTTGCTCCAAAAAAATGTATGTACCTTTCAGCATTAATGGCGCCTTCACATATGTGTAAGTTACCCATGTCTTGGGCACTAATACACCCCCATACCATCACAGATGCTGGCTTTTCAACTTTGCGCCGATAACAATCTGGATGGTTCTTTTCCTCTTTGGTCCGGAGGACACGACGTCCACAGTTTCCAAAAGCAATTTGAAATGTGGACTCGTCAGACCACAGAACACTTTTCCACTTTGTATCAGTCCATCTTAGATGAGTTCAGGCCCAGAGAAGCCGACGGCGTTTCTGGGTGTTGTTGATAAACGGTTTTCGCCTTGCATAGGAGAGTTTTAACTTGCACTTACAGATGTAGCGACCAACTGTAGTT
>NC_084571.2:34702500-34725000 GCF_033978685.3 Nerophis lumbriciformis | reverse complement strand
GTAAGTGCAAGTTAAAGCTCTACTATGCAAAGCGAAAGCCATTTATCAACAACATCCAGAAACGCCACCGGCTTCTCTGGGCCCGAGATCATCTAAGATGGACTCATGCAAAGTGGAAAAGTGTTCTGTGGTCTGACGAGTCCACATTTCAAATTGTTTTTGGAAATATTCGACATCGTGTCATCCGGACCAAAGGGGAAGCGAACCATCCTGACTGTTATTGACGCAAAGTTCAAAAGCCAGCATCTGTGATGGTATGGGGGTGTATTAGTGCCCAAGGCATGGGTAACTAGCACATCTGTGAAGGCACCATTAATGCTGAAAGGTACATACAGGTTTTGGAACAACGTCTTTTTCATGGACGCCCCTGCTTATTTCAGCAAGACAATGCCAAGCCACATTCAGCACGTGTTACAACAGCATGGCTTCGTAAAAAAAGAGTGCTGGTACTTTCCTGGCTCGCCTGCAGTCCAGACCTGTCTCCCATCGAAAATGTGTGGTGCATTATGAAGCGTAAAATACGACAGCGGAGACCCCCGGACTGTTGAACGACTGAAGCTCTACATAAAACAATAATGGGAAAGAATTCCACTTTCAAAGCTTCAACAATTAGTTTCCTCAGTTCCCAATCGTTTATTGAGTGTTGTTAAAAGAAAAAGTGATGTAGCACAGTGGTGAACATGCCCTTTCCCAACTACTTTGGCACATGTTGCAGCCATGAAATTCTAAGTTAATTATTATTTGCAAAAAAAAAATAAAGTTTATGAGTTTGAACGTCAAATATCTTGTCTTTGTAGTGCATTCAATTGAATATGGGTTGAAAAGGATTTGCAAATCATTGTATTCCGTTTATATTTACATTTAACACAATTTCCCAACTCATATGGAAACGGGGTTTTTATATATATATATATATATATATATATATATATATATATATAAACACAATAAGTTTCACTTAAGGTGTCCAATTTTGAAGTGTTGAAAGAAGCCAACATAGACAGCATGTTTGCAGTCCTCTGTGAACGCCGCCTCTGTTGCCTTGGTCATGTTAGAAGAATGGAATCGGCACTTACAGTATACCGATGGAATTGGCACTTACAGTATATGGAAGGACTTATTGTACGGCGAGCTGGCAGAGGGATGTCGAGCCACAGGACGACCTCTTCTCCGTTTCAAAGACCCATGAAAACTAGACTCGGAGAGGTGCGACCTCAACACCATGTCATGGGAACACAGTGCTGATGATCGGTTAACCCGGCGTTGAGTTGTGAGAAAAGGAGTTCAAAAGTCTGAGATCTCTAAGACTGTTTAACAATCCGAAAAAAGAGACCGAATGAAGGCGGCACAAAATAAACCTCAATCGGCGTCTCAATTGGCATCGTGATTGCCACTCTCGGATAGGACCGCTCAGCCATTCATGTCCATGTTGTATTTAGTAATTGTTTGGAGCTATACCACCATCGCCTCTCGCCAAACAGTAAATATATCCAATCATTTCAGTTAATAAAGTCAAATACAAATAAAGCAACAAGAGAAGTATCCCACACTTCACTTTTTTTTGTAAAGTAAGTCTGTGATATGATCATCTACATCAGGGGTGTCAAACTTGTTTGTATATGTATAATACATTAACAATGTTTTTTTACATAAATATATATATATATATATATATGTATGTGTGGGGAAAAAAAATCACAAGACTATTTCATCTCTACAGGCCTGTTTCATGAGGGGGGTACCCTCAATCGTCAGGAGATTTTAATGGGAGCATTCGCATACCATGGTTTATATAGGGCACAGAGTGGGTGGGTACAGGCTGGCCTAGGAGCGTGGTGATTGGTTCATGTGTTACCTAGGAGGTGTTTCCGTCTATGGCGGCATGTTGTTACAATTTCGCTGCGCTTGTTGAGGGATGACAGGTCTGGACGGTAGATAATAAACAGTTTCTCTTTCAAGCATAGGTTGCATCTTTTATTACCACTATTGTAAGGTGTGCTGGATGCAAGAATTTGCCATGTTATTGAATATTCAACATTATTGTCTTTGAGGTCCCAAATGTGTTTGCTGAGTTCTGTGGTATTTCGCAGGTTTTTGTTCCTGAAAGAAGCCTTGTGGTTGTTCCATCTGGTTTTGAATTCACCCTCGGTTAATCCTACATATGTGTCGGATGTGTTAATGTCCTTGCGTATTACCTTAGATTGGTAGACAACTGATGTTTGTAAGCATCCCCCGTTGAGGGGGCAATCAGGTTTCTTTCGACAGTTACATGCTTTGTTGGTTTTGGAGTCGTTCTGACTGGGGGTCGACGGCTCATTTGCAATTGTTTTGTTGTGGTTTGAGATGATTTGTCGTATATTGTTCATGCAGCTGTAGCTCAATTTGATGTTGTTCTTGTTGAATACTTTTCTTAGGTTGTTGTCTTTGGGAAAGTGTTTGTCAATCAGGTTGAGGAATTTGTGTCCAATGTTCGTTGAGACGTTTTTGCTGTATGGGGGGTTGTACCAGATGATGCCGTTTCGTTTGCTGTTCTTTTTTGGCTGGTTTCCTGGCGTGGGTTCATAGGTGAGGGTGAAATTGTATCCGCTTTCATCAAGGGCTTTTTGGTACGGAGGGGTTGCTTGGTCAAATTCAGCTTTGCTAGATGACAGCATCGATAGCCTTTTATTGATTTAGCCTTTTAGGTATTCTTTTCGTGGTGGTGGGTGGATGGTTGCTGTCATGGTGCACGTATTGGAGTGTTGTGTTGGGTTTCGTGAATGGTTGGTAGCTGTTATTTCTCAGGTTGAAAGTATATATATATATATATATATATATATATATATATATATATATATATATATATATATATATATATATTACTTTAAAAACTGGCAGATCAGTCACCAGAATTTTACAGTAAAAGCAGTGTTTTTTTTTTTACAGCATATAAAAAAAATGGAATAAATGGAATGGAATGGAGAAACAATACCACTGTTTTTAGCGGTAAAAATTCAAGCAACGTAACTGCCAGTTTGTTTTTTTACCGTAAAATCTTGTTTTTTTAAATGTTTTTTTTAATTGTTTTTTTTTATTTTTGAAGTGTCTTTAGAATATGGAAAAAAGCAGTATCAAAGTCGATTTTACGGAAAAAAAAAAAACTCGGAATTTAACCTTAAAATCTATTGTCAGTTTTACAGTGTACACTTTGATTGATAATTTGTTTTGAAATCATAAGTCAAGCAGATATTTAAGTACAGTATTTATCTTTATTTTGACAAAAAATGGAATACATGATAATATGTAGATATATCCAATCATTTCATTTAATAAAGTCAAATACAAATAAAGCAACTAGAGAAGTATCCCACACTTCACTTTTTTTTGTAAAGTAAGTCTGTGATATAATCATCTACATCAGGGGTGTCAAACTCGTTTTCATTGAGGGCCACATCGCAGTTATGATTGCCCTCAGAAGGCCGTTTTTAACAATGAGTAATATATGAATATACATGTATATGTATAATACATTAACAATGTTTTTTTACATAAGCTGCAAAAAAAAAATATATATATATATATATATATTACTTTAAAAACTGGCAGATTGGTCACCAAAATTTTACAGTAAAACTAGTGGGGTTTTTTTACACCATATAAAAAATGGAATAAATGGAATGGAATGGAGAAACAATACCACTGTTTTTAGCGGTAAAATTCAAGCAACAGAGATGCCAGTTTGTTTGGGTTTTTTTACCGTAAAATCTTGTTTTAATGTTTTTTTAGTTTGTTTTTTTAATGTTTTAGTGTCTTATTGTATATGGAAAAAAAAAACAGTACCAGATTTTATGTGAAAAAACTGTAACCGTAAAATCTATTGTCAATTTTACAGTCTACAATTTGACTTATCATTTGTTTTGAAATCATAAGTCAAGCAGATATTTAAGTACAGTATTTATCTTTATTTTAACAAAATATATTTTTGGAATACATATAATATTTTGATTTTTTTTATTTTATTTTTTTTACCATAAAACCTTGTTTTAATGTTTTTTTTGTTTGTTTTTTAATGTTTTAGTGTCTTACTGTATATGGAAAAAAAAAACAGTACCAGATCTTACGTTAAAAAAACACAATCGGCGGAATATACCCGTAAAATTTATTGCCAATTTTACAGTCTACAATTTGATTGATAATTTGTTTTAAAATCATAAGTCAAACATATATTTAAGTACAGTATTTATTTTTATTTTAACAAAATATATTTTTGGAATACATGTAATATTTTGATTTTAATAATATTTAATTTTAAAAGGTCTGCAATTGAATGCGGTACATGGATTTTAATGTCAAAATATATTTAGTAAGAAAAGGTTAAGCATTTTATTAACACATATTATTTCCAGACTTTCGGGGGCCACATAAAATAATGTGGCGGGCCAGATTTGGCCCCCGAGCCTTGAGTTTGACACTTGTGATCTATTTTAAGAATATGATTTGGCTGAGCGGCTTAACAGGACAGATTAAAAAAATAAAAACATGTAAAAAAAGTTTTCTTTATTAGGGACGTCCCGCAGGCCAGATTGTGGTCAGATTTGGGGACCCCTGTTTTAGTATTTAACAATGGATACAAAAAAAAAAAAAAATTAAATGCAAAGAACACAATCCAAGAATCAAAACAAAAATTGTTTTTTGTAATAATAATAATAATAATAAGCATTTTTTAAACTCACTTTTCATCTTTCCCACCACGTTGTTCCACTCTCCTGCAGCAGGAACGCACACAATTTGTTTTCCAGAAAAATCCATAAATACATTTCATTATGTTCCTAATGGTAATTAAATTCAGAAAATATTTGAGAAGCACCACCACTACAAGAAGAATTGCAGCATGATAAAGTAGAGCAATGTTATAAAGCTGCCTGCAGGAGCAAAAGTCACCGCCTCTGTCCATGGTGCTGAGGACAGAGCACCATCAGACGGGGGCGTGGCAGTGCTGACGGTGAGACACAGCTGGCAGGTGATTCGTTTTCACAGGTGGTACGCGTTAATCTAATCACCTGTTGTCTTTAACAGTAAGCGGCCGGGAGCAGGAGGGGAGAGAGGATACGGACGTGACTGAAAAGTCACGTTCTACGGGAGAGAAAACGTTTGTGAAAACACTATTATTAAAACCTTGTTAAAACATGCACGCTTGGCTCCTGTGCCGTGTCTGACAGTGGGACTGCGAGGAAGCAACTTCCACACGTAATAATCCTAAAGGTAAGTTAAATAGTCAGACCAGACCAGTGAATATGTCTGATCTTGCACACACTTTAAATCCAGCAGTTATAAATATTTAGCTTCATTTTGCCAGCCACAATGCAACTATTCTCTATGTGGGACGTCTAACTTTCATTTTCTTGAAAGCAATTAGTCCGGAGCAGCTTGTTTTATTTCCCCCATTGAGGAAACTAATTGCAATGCAACACAAGTGAGAAAAGCAATGAAACGAGCACAAGAAAAGTTAGCGAATTGGCTTCAGTTCAGCTACATTAGTCGCCTCATTGGAAATCTTAAAGACGTAACATTACTTTAGCACTAAAATTACCAAAAAATATAACAAAGGTTAGATTTTACTCATATGCGTTTTTTTAATTATTTTCCTTATCTTTTAGTTTACACATTTTAATATGCATTGTTTATAAAAAAATATGTTTATTGTACAAAACCCAAAACCAGTGAAGTTATCACGTTGTGTAAATGGTAAATAAAAACAAAATACAATGATTTGCAAATCCTTTTCAACTTGTATTCAATTGAATAGACTGCAAAGACAAGATATTTAATGTTCACACTGAGAAACTTAGTTTTTTGTGTGTGCAAATAATCATAAAGTTAAAATTTATTGGCAGCAACACATTGCAAAAAAGTTGGCACAGGGGCATTTTTACCACTGTTACATTGCCTTTCCTTTTAACAACACTCAGTAAACGTTTGGGAACTGAGAAAAACAATTTTTGAAGCTTTCAGGTGGAATTCTTTCCCATTCTTGCTTGATGTACAGCTTAAATTGTTCAACAGTCCGGGGGTCTCCGTTGTGCTATTTTAGGCTTCATAATGCGCCACACATTTTCAATGGGAGACAGGTCTGGACTACAGGCAGGCCAGTCTAGTACCCGCACTCTTTTACTATGAAGCCACGCTGTTGTAACACGTGGTTTGGCATTGTCTTGCTGAAATAAGCAGGGGCGTCCATGATAACGTTGCTTGGATTGCAACATATGTTGCTCCAAAACCTGTATGTACCTTTCAGCATTAATGGCGCCTTCACAGATGTGTAAGTTACCCATGCCTTGGGCACTAATACACCCCCATAGCATCACACATGCTGTTTTTTCCACTTTGCATCTAGAACAATCCGGATGGTTCTTTTTCTCTTTGGTCCGGAGGACACGACGTCCACAGTTTCCAAAAACAATTTGAAATGTGGACTCGTCAGACACTTTTCCACTTTGCATCAGTCCATTTTTGATGAGCTCGGACCCAGCGAAGCCGACGGCGTTTCTGGGTGTTGTTGATAAATGGCGTTGGTTTTGCATAGTAGAGTTTTAACTTCCACTTACAGATGTAGCGAACAACTGTAGTTATTTACAGTGGTTTTCTGAAGTGTTCCTGAGTCCCTGTGGCGATATCCTTTACACACTGATGTCACTTTTTGTTACCGTGCGTGATGGAAGAATAACATTGCTTACTAGTCATCTTTTTGCACGGTATTATTTATCCCAAGTGGTTGCAGTGCGCCAAAGAAAAGGAAGTGAAAATGAACGACATAAACAGCTCAGAGAGAAGAGAAACACGCACCAATGTTGGTCTCGACCGTTTGATAAAGATACAAAAGTGACATTGATATTGCAACTACAGTACATCATGCAAGCATGTACTGTATATGAACCTAACATTATATTGCTATAAGTAACATCATTTTTACTATAAATCCACTCTGCTGAATTTGTGTTAAAAATATATATATTTTTTTATATGTTCACATTAGCCCAGAGGTGTCAAAGTGGTTTTTACTGAGGGCCACATCGCAGTTATGTTTGGCCCCAGAGGGCCGCTTTTAACAGTGAACACTATTATTACACAATTTTTAACTAAAATGTAAAAAAATATATATGTTAAGTTGCAATAGTTTCACCTTAAAATGTAGTGTGTATTACTGTGAATGGAAAAAAACCACAGTACTGCTGTTTTTATGGAAAGAAAAAAGGCAGCTCAGTTGCCAGAATTTTACTGTAAAATTTACATTTATTTTTTTTACTGTAAATAAAACAAAAATGCATTTTTTACAGAAAAATGTTGGCACCTGATCTGCCATTTTTTATTTTTTTTTATTTTTTTTTACCACTAATCAACAACTGTAGATTTTTCTGTGTATTACTGTAAATTCCAAAACAGTACCACAGTTTGTTAAAGTTAAAAAAAAAAAGAGTACTGTGTTTTTTAATTTAAAGAAAAATGCTGTAAAAACCACAGTCAATATCACAACTTGACCATGAAATCTATTGCTGTTTTTACATTGCACAATTTGATGGCTAACTTGCTTTGAAATCATTATTATTAGTATTTATTTCTATTTTAAAAAATGGTTTGATAATATATTTTTACATAATTAGACAATATCTAAGTCAGGGGTGCTCACACTTTTTCTGCAGGCGAGCTACTTTTCAATTGATCAAGTCGTGGGGATCTACCTCATTCATATATATCATTTATATTGACTTATTTATGAAATATATGTTTTTGTTTACAAGTTAAAGGTGTTTAATGATAATACAAGCATGTTTAACACATATAGTTAATATTTAAAAAAAATTAAAAGTGTTTATTGATAATACAAGTATGTTTAATACATATAGTTAATATTGTTAACAAGTTAAAGGTGTTTAATGATAATACAAGCATGTTTAACACATAGTTAATATTGTTAAAAAATTAAAAGTGTTTAATGATAATACAAGAATGTTTAATACATATAGTTAATATTGTTAACAACTTAAAAGTGTTTAAAGATAATACAAGCATGTTTAACACACATAGTTAATATTGTTAACAAGTTAAAGGTGTTTAATGATAATACAAGCATGTTTAACATATAGTTAATATTGTTAATAAGTTAAAGGTGTTTAAAGATAATACAAGCATGTTTAACACATATAGTTAATATTGTTAATAAGTTAAAGGTGTTTAAAGATAATACAAGCATGTTTAACACATATAGATTCCTTTCTTTCATGAAGACAAGAATATAAGTTGGTGTATTACCTGATTCTGATGACTTGCATTGATAGGAATCAGACAGTGGTGCTGATAACGTCCACATTTTCGAATGGAGGAGAAAAAAAGTCCTCTTTTCTGTCCAATTCCACATGAAAGTGGTTGGTTTTTGGCATCTTATTTGTCCAGCTTCCGTACTCCTTTGTATACACTTTACAAGAAATGCATTGTCGGCAAACTCCGTAGCTTGCTAGCTTGTGCACGCCAGCTTTCTGAGACTCTTATTTTGTTGGCGCAACTGTGCAACTGTGCAGTCGGTCTTTGGAGTTTTGACGACAGGTACGGCGCCAGAGTCTGTTGAAATAAAGTGTTTCTCGCCTTCCAGTCGGTAATTTTAATGAGCTGGCAGCAGCCAGCGTCATCTCAGAAGACCCTCGGGTGCCGTGAATGTCAATCAAGTGACGAAAGTGACGTCATAGTGAAGATTTATGATCGCTCATTTTTAGGACTATTTTTTTTTTGTAAAAGATGTCTATGGAGGAGCTGGTCTGAGAAGTAAAATATGTTCATATGTTGTTAATATTCAGTGTTTTATTGTTCATAGTTAATATTGTAAATCCCACTTTCTTTATTTTCATGTACATTTTGGGTGTCCCATTCAGTAAAAAACTGTAAAATTCCATTCCGGGGTTTTTTTAGGTGGTCTGTCATAGCTTTTTTACAACTCTTTCGGACATTGTGACTTTTGGTATTAGTGTTCCTGGAAAATTGAACTCAGGACTACTCAGGACCTTCGTATTGTGAGGCACATGCACTAACCCCAGTACCACCGTGCTGCAATTCTTTTTGTCTTACATTTTTTACGTCGAAAGTGCAGCCCAGGGGCCATTTACGGCGGAATAAAATAAAAAAAAAATAGTACAAATTTAAGACAAAAAGATTAATTTTTTGTTATATTTTTATTTTTTTATTTTATTCATAAAAACAATAAAAAATAAAAAAAGTAAGACAAAAAAAATTCTTTTATTTTTTATTTTTTTTAATTTTATTTAAAAAATAATATAAAAAAGAACAAAAATGTAATCTTTTTGTCTTACATTTTTGTTATTTTTTTTATTTATTTTATTCCGCCGTAAATGGCTCTCAACAAGTCAGGTTCACGTTGACTTGTTGACCATCAAGCAGTGCAAACTACATAAAACAAGGGTGTCCAAAGTGCGGCCTAGGGGCCATTTACGGCGGAATAAAAAAAAAAAAAGTAAGACAAAAAGATAACATTTTTGTTATTTTTTTTACTTTTTTTATTTTAGTTATAAAAAAATGTAAAAAAAAATAACAAAAATTTAATCTTTTTGTCTTACTTTTTTTTTTTCTTTTTTTTTTTTAATTCCGTCGTAAATGGCCCCCAACAAGTCAGGTTCACGTTGACTTGTTGACCATCAAACAGTGCAAGCTACATAAAACAAGGGTGTCCAAAGTGCGGCCTGGGGGCCATTTACGGCGGAAAAAAATAAAAAAAATAAAAAATAAATGTAAGATAAAAAGATAACATTTTTGTTATTTTTTTAATTTTTAATTTTAGTTATGAAAAATATAAAAAAATAACAAAAATTTAATATTTTTGTCTTACTTTTTTAAATTTTTATTTTTTTTTTTATTCCGTTGTAAATGGCCCCCAACAAGTCAGGTTCACGTTGACTTGTTGACCATCAAACAGTGCAAACTACATAAAACAGGGGTGTCCAAAGTACGGCCCGGGGGCCATTTACGGCGGAATAAAATAAAAAAATAAATAAAAAATGTGAGACAAAAAGATAATGCCTGGCTGGTGATCGACTGACACACCCTCTGAGATCGACCGCTACCTCGCGATCGACGTAATGAGCACCCCTGATCTAAGTTAACAAAATTTGCGATTACATGGAGTACATGTATTATTTTTTTTCTGCCGAAATACAAAAAGAATACATTTAGTAAGAACAATTACAGTACTTTATTGGTACATGTTATTTCCATGCTTTCGAGGGCAAAATAAAATGAAGTGGCAGGCCACATCTGGCCCCCGGGCCTTGGGTTCGACACCAGTGCATTAACCCCATGAAACGTCAAGGGTCTCCGTCAACTTGAGTGTGAAATAAAATAATCCGCGCCGTTAGCTTCGTGTTAACTCCCCTGTGTTACGGTTTTATTAAGCGTGCATAACTGCATATAATTATTACTGCATGAAGCAGCAATGATGACACTGTGCACAGTCACCACTATATATACGCATTATGCTCGGTAATACACAGGTGGGTTTACTTTGCCAGTTCCGTCTCCTTCGGTGAGTAGATTTAGTGACTCTGAATCCCCTAAAAGACAGTTAGAGCTTAGCACTTGGAGCGAGAAGCTTGCCCGTTGACTTAGATGGAAGTGTTATTGTTTTTTTTGGGGTTTTTTTACTAGATGTGATACGTGCATACTGTTTACTGTGGTTGCTCTTTGCTTTTGTTATCTTTGACATTTTGCATTAAAAACCAGCAGTCATGCATGCATAATCTATGGATAAGGTGATATGTGAAAAAAAAAAATGTTCAGAGTGAGGTTCCCTTGTTGCACCGACCAATTTATTAGGTACACCCATAGTGCAAATATTTGACAGCTACAAAGTAAACAAAAACGTTTTTATTAGTATGATTTTTTTAGGATTATTATTATGATTATAAAAACATTACTATTGTCACACAATTTTTGTATGCATTTTATTAGATTTAGTTGTTTTTCTAAAATGAAATAAACGTTTTTCTTACTATTATTACACAATTTTTAATGCATTTTATTGGTTGATTTTTTTCAAACTAAAATGTAAAAAAAGCATTACTATTACACATTTTGTGATGCATTTTATTAGTAGAATTGTTTTAAACTAACATATATAAAAATATTTTTAGGCATTTGCAGAACACCGACCAATGTATTAGGTACACCCAAAGTGCAATTATTTGACAGCTGCAACGTAAACAAAAATGTTTTTTATTAGTATGATTTTTTTTATTGTTATTGTGATTATAAAAACATATTACTATTGTTCCACAATTTTTGTATGCATTTAATAGATTTGTTGAACTAAAATGTAAAAATAAATATTATATTATTTTTTTATGCATTTGATTAGATTTTTTTAAAATTTTTATTTTAATGCTTTTATTAGTAAAATTGTTTTAACTGAAATGTAAAAATATAATTTTACTATTACACAATTTGTTGTATTTTATTAGTAGATTTTATATATTTTTTTAACTAAAATGTATAAAAATATTTTGAAGCAAGTGCAGAACACTGACCAATTTATTAGGTACACCCAAAGTGCAAATATTTTACAGCTACAATGTAAACAAAAACTTTTTTATTAGTATGATTTTTTTATTATTATTGTGATTATAAAAATATATTACTATTGTTACACAATTTTTGTATGCATTTTATTAGAATTTTTAAACTAAAATGTAAAAAAAAATATTATTACATTTTTTATGCATTTGATTAGATTTTTTTTGCAATTTTTTTTAATGCATTTATTAGTAAAAATTGTTTTTACTAAAATGTAAAAACAAAATTTTAGTATTACACAATTTGTATGCATTTTATTAGTAGATTTTATATATTTTTGTTAACTAAAATGTATAAACATATTTTGAAGCATGTACAGAACTCCGACCAATTTATTAGATACAACCAAAGTGCAAATATTAGACAGCTACAACGTACAAAAAACAACAAAAAAAACGGGTTTTTTTTGCATGATTTTTTTTTAATCATTATTATTATAATTATAAAAACATATTATTATTGTTACATAATTTTTGTATGCATTTTATTAGTATTTTTTATTTTTATTTATTTATTTTTTTACTAAAATGTAAAAATACACATGTTTACTATTACACCATTTTGTATGCATTTTAATAGTAGATTTTTTTTTTTTAACTAAAATGTATAGATATTTTGAAGCATGTACAGAACACCAAATTATTTATTGGGTACACCCAAAGTGCAAATATTTGACAGCGACAATTTAAAAACGTTTTTTATTAGTATGATTTTTTTTAATTATCATTATTGCTATGATTATAAAAAACATATTACTATTGTTACAAACATTTTAATGCGTTTTATTATTAGTTTTTTTTTAAACTAAAATGTAAAAATAATATATTATTAGAGATTTTTCTATGCATTTGATTAGATTTTTTGTACACATTTTTTTATGCATTTATTAGTAGAAAATGTTTTTACTAAGATGCAAAAATAACATTTTACTAATACACATTTTTTATGCATTTTATTAGATTTGTTTTTGAACTAAAATGTATCAAAAGATTTTGAAGCATGTGCAGAACACCCACCAATTTATTAGGTACACCCAAAGTGCAAATATTTGACAGCTACAATGTAAAAAAAACGTTTTTTATTAGTATGATTTTTTTAATTATCATTATTATGATTATAAACGACATATTACTATTGTTATTTTTATTATTATAATATTATTATGATTATGACATTGTAGTAGTAGTAGTACAAATGCAAGTAAAATGTTTTTTTTTTTAACTTATTTTAAAATCGGTATTATACTAATTACTAATGCTACCAATAATAAATGAAACAAAAACATACAATAATTTTAAAAATAACTGCTGCAACAAATAAAATTAATGCATATTGAAAAATAGATTTACCCAACTTAATACCTAACTTAATTGCTATATTATTTTAATGAGTATTTTGATTACCGTATTATCATTAATACTAGCAGTAACAATATTATTAATAATAACAATATAAAGTTGTAGTTATTGCTATAAGTTTTATTATTCTGAATAATAATAATATAAAGTTGTTGTTGTTGTTATAATTATTATTAGTAATACAACTGTTGTAAGTAACATAATAAATATTAATAATACCTATAAGTGTATGATAAAGTTGTATTTGTTAT
This sequence comes from Nerophis lumbriciformis, assembly GCF_033978685.3. Taxonomy (NCBI): domain Eukaryota; kingdom Metazoa; phylum Chordata; class Actinopteri; order Syngnathiformes; family Syngnathidae; genus Nerophis; species Nerophis lumbriciformis. The sequence continues at coordinate 34,711,784 of NC_084571.2, read as the reverse complement.
TATTATTAGTGGTTTAATGGTAGTAGTAGTAGTAGTTATGATACAACTGATGCAAGTAAAAATAACATAAACCAACTTACTTTAAATTGGTAGTGTACTAATTTATTAATAATAACAAATTAAATAAAACCAATTACTATTTAGAAAACTATTTTTGAAACAAATAAAATACACACAAATTATAAATAGTCTTTACACAAATTCATGCCTACCTTAAATGCTACGATACATTATTGATGACGTTAAATATTATTCATAGTATTAACAATAACATAATAAAAATGATCAAATACAACTTTTTAAAGTGCTCATATAGGTTCTCGGAAAATAAGTAAATCAACTGAAAATGATTGGCTACACATGTGCCCACCCACCTGTTGCCGTGCAGGTTTCAAAGCACCCACGCAGGACGGCCCATCGGCCAATTAAGAAAAAAACTCAAAATCTGCTGACACTTTTCTGAGTTGTTCTGTATGACAAACTCCATAAGAGCCTTTTAGGAAGCGTTCACAATAAATAACGCTGAACAGCCGCCGGTAAAGCATATCTTTTCACAGCCTCCTACAGACACACACACACACACACACACACACACACACACACACACACACACACGTGCGCGCTCCCATGGTGCCTTGCTGCTTATTCCCTGCCTCACATTTGTCTCTGTCGCCTCATGTTTGCTTTCCTGTTCACGTAGTGTCACCGTATGCAGCAGCAGCACAATGCATTAGAAATGTGTATGTTTTTATGATGAATTGTGCTTTGTGTAAGGTAGACCTGGGCCCATTAAGATTTTACATTTTTGTTGTGTTTTGCTTGATTGTAAAAGATACACAACTATGGAGGAGCTGGTCTGAGAAGTAAAAGAGAAGCGATGTTCATATGTTGTTAATATTCAGTGTTTTATTGTTCATAGTTAATATTGTAAATCCCACGTAAAAGAGGAGCGATGTTCATATGTTGTTAATATTCAGTTTTTTACTGTTCATAGATAATATTGTAAATCCCACGTGAAAGAGGAGTGATGTTCTTATGTTGTTGATATTCAGTCTTTTATTGTTCATAGTTAATATTGTAAATCCCACGTGAAAGAGGAGCGATGTTCATATCTTGTTAATATTCAGTCTTTTATTGTTTATAGTGAATATTGTAAATCCCACGTAAAAGAAGAGCGATGTTCATATCCTGTTAATATTCAGTCTTTTATTGTTCATAGTTAATATTGCAAATCCCATGTGATGGAGGAGCGATGGTCATATCTTGTTAATATTCCGTGTTTTATTGTTCATAGTTAAAATTGTAAATCCCACGTAAAAGAGGAGAGATGTTCATATCTTGTTCATATTCAGTCTTTTATTGTTCATAGTTAATATTGTAAATCCAACGTAAAAGAGGAGCGATTTTCATATGTTGTTAATATTCAGTCTTTTATTGTTCATAGTTAATATTGTAAATCCCACGTAAAAGAGGAGCGATGTTCATATGTTGTTAATATTCAGTATTTTATTGTTTATAGTTAATATTGTAAATCCCACATAAAAGAGGAGCGATGTTCATATGTTGTTAATATTCAGTGTTTTATTGTTCATAGTGAATATTGTAAATCCCACGTAAAAGAGGAGTGATGATCATATCTTGTTAATATTCAGGGTTTTATTGTTTATAGTTAGTATTGTAAATCCCACGTAAAAGAGGAGCGATGTTCATATGTTGTTAATATTCAGTATTTTATTGTTTATAGTTAATATTGTAAATCCCACATAAAAGAGGAGCGATGTTCATATGTTGTTAATATTCAGTGTTTTATTGTTCATAGTGAATATTGTAAATCCCACGTAAAAGAGGAGCGATGTTCATATGTTGTTAATATTCAGTATTTTATTGTTCATAGTTAATATTGTAAATCCCATGTGATGGAGGAGCGATGGTCATATCTTGTTAATATTCTGTGTTTTATTGTTCATAGTTAAAATTGTAAATCCCACGTAAAAGAGGAGCGATGTGCATATCTTGTTCATATTCAGTCTTTTATTGTTCATAGTTAATATTGTAAATCCCACGTAAAAGAGGAGCGATGTTCATATGTTGTTAATATTCAGTCTTTTATTGTTCATAGTTAATATTGTAAATACCACGTAAAAGAGGAGTGATGTTAATATATTGTTAATATTCAGTGTTTTATTGTTCATAGTCAATATTGTACATTTTGGGTGTCCCATTCAGTAAAAAACTGTAAAATTCCATGCGTTTTTTTTTTTGTTTTTTTTGAGGTGGTCTGTCAAAAATGTGTCAGGAACAGATGCGGAAGCAAATAATTACGACAAATTTCTGCATAAAAGTGATAATATATCATATTGTAGGTGTTTATTACACTTTCCATTCATATTTTGCTGTGTGTTACATTTTTGTTGTGTATTCCTTGATTGTAAAAGATACACAACTATGGAGGAGCTGGTCTGAGAAGTAAAAGATGTTCATATGTTGTTAATATTCAGTGTTTTATTGTTCATAGTTAATATTGTAAATCCCACGTAAAAGAGGAGCGATGTTCATATGTTGTTAATATTCAGTGTTTTATTGTTCATAGTTAATATTGTAAATCCCACTTTCTTTTTTTTCATGTACATTTTGGGTGTCATATTCTATAAAAAACTGTAAAATTCCGTTCCGTTTTTTTTTTTTTTGAGGTGGTCTGTCATAACTTTTTTAGAATTCTATCGGACATTGTGACTTTTGGTATTAGTGTTCCTGAAAAAAAAGGGACCCAAACACACATACTGTACAGCAGATTTTTACAACAAATTTCGGCATAAAAGTGATAATTTATCATATTGTAGGTGTTTATTACACTTTGCATTCATATTTTGCTGTTTGTTACATTTTTTTTGTAAAAGGTGTCTATGGAGGAGCTGGTCTGACTTTTGGTATTATTGTTCCTGGAGAATTGAACTCAGGACTACTCAGGACCTTCGTATTGTGAGGCACATGCACTAACCCCAGTTCCACCGTGCTGCCCTTCTTTTTGTCTTACATTTTTACGTCGAAAGTGCGGCCCGGGGGCCATTTACGGCGGAATACAATTTTTAAAAATAACAAAAATTTAAGACAAAAAGATTACATTTTTGTTTTGTTTTTATTTTTTTTATTTTATGTATACTTTTTTTTTTTTTTTTTAAAGAACAAAAATGTAAGACAGAAAGATTAAATTACATTTTTATTTTTATTTTATTTTTATTTATAAAAAAAAAAAAAAAAAAAATTTGCTTTTATTTATTTTATTCCATTTATGGCTCCCAACAAGTCAGGTTCACGTTGACTTGTTGACCATCAAGCAGTGCAAACTACATAAAACAAAGGTGTCCAAAGTGCGGCCTGGGGGCCATTTACGGCGGAATAAAATAAAAAATAAATAAATAAATGTAAGACAAAAAGATAACATTTTTGTTATTTAAAAAAAAAAAAGTATTTTAGTTATAAAAAATATAAAAAAAATAACAAAAATGTAATATTTTTGTCTTACTTTTTTATTTTTTTTATTTTTTTTATTCCGTCGTAAATGGCCCCCAACAAGTCAGGTTCACGTCGACTTGTTGACTATCAAACAGTGCAAACTATATAAAACAAGGGTGTCCAAAGTGCGGCCCGGGGGCCATTTACGGCGGAAAAAAAAAATAATAAAATAAAATAAATGTAAGACAAAAAGATGACATTTTTGTTGTTTTTTAATTTTTTAATTTTATTTATAAAAAATTAAAAAAAATTAAAAATGTAATATTTTTGTCTTACTTTTTTTTATTATTATTTTTTTTTTATTCCGTCGTAAATGGCCCCCAACAAGTCAGGTTCACGTTGACTTGTTGACCATCAAACAGTGCAAACTACATAAAACAAGGGTGTCCAAAGTGCGGCCCGGGGGGCATTTACGGCGGAAAAAATAAAATAAAATAAATAAATAAATGTAAGACAAAAAGATTACATTTTTGTTATATTTTTATTTTTTAATTTTATTTATAAAAAAATAAAAAATAACAAAAATGTAATCTTTTTGTCTAACATTTTTGTTATTTTTTTTATTTTATTTATAAAAAAACTAAAACAAAAACAAAAAAAGGAATCTTTTTGTCTTACATTTTTGTTATTTTTTCATTTTATTTATAAAAAAATAACAAAAATGTAATCTTTTTGTCTTACATTTTTGTTATTTTTTGAAATTTAGTTTCCGCCGTAAATGGCCCCCGGACCGCACTTTGGACACCCTTGCTTTATGTAGTTTGCCCTGCTTGATGGTCAACAAGTCAACGTGAACCTGAGACCCGCCCCCTTTTATGTCAGCCTTTCTAAAGGATTACAATAATATTTGACACTAATACTTTTCTATTCTCTGCTGCTATGATTTTACTCCTTCACAGCTTATATTTTTTTATTTTATTATTTAAAGATGGAAGAGTTGCAATTTATGTTGTGCACCGTCCATTACCTCCTGGAAGGCCACCCAACCTCCTTCTCCCCGCCTCCAGAAGGCAAAACAAAACCCATAAAAATCAATCTTTCGCCTGAAAATTGTGTGGCTGCAACATTGTGTCGGCGTTTCACTTTAAATGATAATCCCTTAAAAAAGATGATTGTGGAGATTACTTTGCAGATATTTTCACAGGTTTGCTTTTCACACTATTGTATCGCCTGGGAATCGCACTTTGTCACTACAATGTGTGAGCACTTATCGCAAAAGCGTTCATTCAAAATTGATGCTGATCAGTCCGTCTAGACGAGTGCTTCTCAATTCTTTTTTTCACCGAGTGCCCCCTCAGAAAACACAAGTACCGCCACAATGACCAACATTAAAATATGGTAGCGTAGTAGGCCTAACTATTCATTAAAAACAAGGCAGAGGTTTCATTCGACAAGTACCGTATTTTCCGGACCATAGGGCGCACTGGAGGATGGATGTCCCATAACAAGAAGATGGAGAAAAAGAAGAAGCTTATCGACTATGGACTACAAAGGTGGCGGCGCGCAAATTTTCAGCACTCATGCAGATCCCAAATATAGATCAGCAGGTACCAGAAGGTAAGAAAATGTATTTTTTTCGCATATTGCCAAACAAAACGCCAGATAATGTGTCTCACCTTATAAACACACCATAATAATACTCCTATGTTGAAGCACAGTACAATCCATCAAGCGGTGCGGCTTCATAGCTTACCAAAGTCCTACTAAAACATTTTAATTGATTTTTGAGCGCCGTGTGTTATATTCTATATTTTCAATGGAACATTTAAAATGCTGGTGTTGTTTACTTGAGTCATATTGCAGTCTACACGTATCTCTTATGTGTGACTGCCATCTACTGGTGACACTTATCATTACACAATCATTGGTACTTTAACTTTAACTTTAACCATGTACCAAATAAAAATTGGGCCACACGTTATTTGTGTGGCCGACACGTTATTTAATGTGCCCCGCCACATTATTTTATGTGGCCTGACACATTATTTACGTGGACAGCCACATTATTTTATGTGGCCCGCCATATTTTTTATGTGGGCCGACACATTATTTTATGTGGCCCAACACGTTATTTGATTTGCCCGCCACATAATTTTATGTGGCCTGACACATTATTTACGTGGACCGCCACGTTATTTTATGTGCACCGGCAGATTATTTTATGTGGCCCGACACATTATTTGTGTGGCCCGACATGTTATTTTATGTGGCCCGACACGTTATTGACGTGCCCCGCCATATTTTTTTATGTGACCCGACACATTATTTTAATTTGCCCGACACGTTCTTTGATGTGCCCGCCACATAATTTTATGAGGCCTGACACATTATTTACTTGGACCGCCACATTATTTTATGTGCACCGGCAGATTGTTTTATGTGGCTCGACACATTATTTGAGTGGCCCAACATGTTATTTCATGTGGCCCGACACATTATTTCATGTGCCCCGCCACATATTTTTTTTATGTGGCCTGACACATTATTTACGTGGACCGCCACATTATTTTATGTGCCCCGACAGATTATTTTATGTGCCCCTACATATTATTTCAAGTGGCCCTACATGTTATTTCAAGTGGCCCGACACGTTATTTGATGTACCCCGCCACGTTATTTAAGTGGCCTGACACATTATTTACGTGGACCGCCAAATTATTTTATGTGCACCGGCAGATTATTTTATGTGGCCCTACATGTTATTTGAAGTGACCCGACACGTTATTTGACGTGCCCCGCCACATTATTTATGTGGCCCACCATGTTATTTTATGTGGCCTGACACTTTATTTAGGTGGACAGCCACTTTATTTTATGCGTCCCGCCATGTTATTTTATGTGGCCTGACACATTATTTACTTGGACCGCCACGTTATTTTATGTGCACCGGCAGATTATTTTATGTGGCCCTACATGTTATTTGAAGTGACCCGACACGTTATTTGACGTGCCCCGCCACATTATTTATGTGGCCCACCATGTTATTTTATGTGGCCTGACACTTTATTTAGGTGGACAGCCACTTTATTTTATGCGTCCCGCCATGTTATTTTATGTGGCCTGACACATTATTTACTTGGACCGCCACGTTATTTTATGTGCACCGGCAGATTGTTTTATGTGGCCCAACATGTTATTTCATGTGCCCCGCCACATATTTTTATGTGGCCTGACACATTATTTACGTGGACCGCCACATTATTTTATGTGCCCCTACAGATTATTTTATGTGACCGTACATGTTATTTCAAGTGGCCCTACATGTTATTTCTTGTGGCCCGACACGTTATTTGATGTACCCCACCACATTATTATTATTATTATTTTTTTTATCCCGACGCATTATTTGTGTGGCCCAACATGTTATTTCATGTGCCCCGCCACATAATTTTTTTTAGGTGGCCTGACACATTATTTACGTGGACCGCCACTTTATTTTATGTGCCCCTACAGATTATTTTATGTGACCGTACATGTTATTTCAAGTGGCCCTACATGTTATTTCTTGTGGCCCGACACATTATTTGATGTACCCCGCCACATTATTATTATTATTTTTATTTTTTTATCTCGACGCATTATTTGCGTGGCCCAACATGTTATTTCATGTGCCCCGCTACATAATTATTTATGTGGCCTGACACATTATTTACGTGGACCGCCACATTATTTTATGTGCCCCTACAGATTATTTTATGTGACCCTACATGTTATTTCAAGTGGCCCTACATGTTATTTCTTGTGGCCCGACACGTTATTTGATGTACCCCACCACATTATTATTATTTATTTTTTTTTATCCCGACGCATTATTTGAGTGGCCCAACATGTTATTTCATGTCACATAATTTTTTTATGTGGCCTGACACATTATTTACGTGGACCGCCACATTATTTTATGTGCCCCTACAGATTATTTTATGTGACCGTACATGTTATTTCAATTGGCCCTACATGTTATTTCTCGTGGCCCGACACGTTATTTGATGTACCCCGCCACATTATTTTTATTTTTTATTTTTTTATCTCGACGCATTATTTGTCTGGCCCAACATGTTATTTCATGTGCCCACCACATTATTTTATGAGGCCTGACACATTATTTACGTCGATTGCCACATTATTTTATGTGCCCCGGCAGATTATTTTATGTGGCCCGACACATTATTTGTGTGGACCAACATCTTATTTCAAGTGGCCCGACACGTTATTTGATGTGCCCCGCCACATAATTTTATGTGGCCTGACACATTAATTACGTGGACCGCCACATTATTTTATGCGCCCCGACAGATTATTTCAAGTGGTCCTACATGTTATTTCAGTGGCCCTACATGTTATTTGATATGCCCCGCCACATAATTTTAAGTGGCCTGACACATTATTTATGTGGACAGCCACATTATTTTATCATGGCCCACCACATTATTTTATGATGGCCCACCATGTTATTTTATGTGGCCACATTATTTTAAGCGCCCCGACAGATTATTTCATGTGGCCCTACATGTTATTTCAGTGGCCCTACATGTTATTTGATATGCCCCGCCACATAATTTATTGTGGCCTGACACATTATTTACGTGGACAGCCACATTATTTTATGATGGCCCACCATATTATTTTATGTGGCCTGACACATTATTTACGTGGTCAGCCACATTATTTTATGCGTCCCGCCATGTTATTTTACGTGGCCGGACACATTATTTTAAATGCTCCGACAGATTATCTGGCCCCTGGGCCTTGAGTTTGACACCTGTGGCCTAAGTATTCATTAAAAACAAGGTTTTATTTAACAAATATATTTAAAAATGAATGGATGGATGGATTTACTATTTCTGGCCACTGTAACATTACACACAGTTGAACAGTCACACCGTGTTTGAACGTAGTAAAATACAACACCGTACTTGATTCTCTGGCGTACCACGAGATGAGAATCCCTGGTCTAGACTTATTTTACGTTTTACAGGCTTTCACAGCTACAGACGTCCTGGAACCCTCGTTTATGACGTACTAACACATAAATATAGTGTTTAGTTCAGTTTTCTCTAAAAACAGCTGCACTTTAAGGCAGAATCTCGCCTTTGCTCTCGGGAAATCCCGAATCTGATCCTTTTTTTGCCGGGCCTGAATCATTTATAATCCTGATAGTGAAGTCCCAGACGGTTTTAGAAGCGAAGCCCAAGATTGTGCAGCACATTGTTCAGGTCGTATGTCACCGGACGTGGACGCACGCCAGCCGCCTGAGAGCTGGAGTGCTGACATCATCCTTCTGCGGAATGTGCACTCTCACTCTGACAAACGTTTGCTGCCGGGTTCGGGCTCTTATATCAAACATTCTGTGTGATGTAGTACTGAAGTACTTCACAAAAATGGTTATAGTACAGCGCCTTAAGGGACAACACCATAGAACAGTCCTTGGAAATTATTTTGACTCAGGGGGCCACAATTCCAAGAAAAAATGTGTCTGGGGGCCGGTATATCTATCAATATGTATATACACATACACACATTCTTGTATTTATTACATTCTTGAGACCTCTGTAAAATGCCTACCTCTTTAGGACCACCTTTTCTAGATACATACAGATTTGTATTTACAACATTATTACTATATTCATACTATGCAAATATAAAAAAAGGTAAGCTTTGAGTTAATTATATTTTTGGGGGAATTGTTTCATGTAATTGGTTGTTAATCTTCATTATTTACGTCGTTATTACAGTATCTCTCTATATATATTTTATTTTTTTCTATGCATTTT
>NC_084571.2:34695000-34697500 GCF_033978685.3 Nerophis lumbriciformis | reverse complement strand
GACTCTCACTATTATGTTAGATCCACTATGGACTGGACTCTCACTGCCATGTTAGATCCACTATGGACTGGACTCTCACTATTATGTTAGATCCACTATGGACTGGACTCTCACAATATTATGTTAGATCCACTATGGACTGGACTCTCACTATTATGTTAGATCCACTATGGACTGGACTCTCACTATTATGTTAGATCCACTATGGACTGGACTCTCACAATATTATGTTAGGTTCACTATGGACTGGACTCTCATTATTATGTTAGATCCACTATGGACTGGACTCTCACTATTATGTTAGATCCACTATGGATTGGACTCTCCCTATTATGTTGGATCCACTATGGACTGGACTCTCACTATTATGTTAGATCCACTATGGACTGGACTCTCACTATCATGTTAGATCCACTATGGACTGGACTCTCACAATATTATGTTAGATCCACTATGGACTGGACTCTCACTAATATGTTAGATCCACTATAGACTGGACTCTCACTATTATGTTCGATCCACTATGGACTGGACTCTCACAATATTATGTTAGATGCACTAAGGACTGGACTGTCACTATTATGTTAGATCCACTACGGACTGGACTCTCACTTTTATGTTAGATCCACTATGGACTGGACTCTCACTATTATGTTAGATCCACTATGGACTGGACTCTCACTATTATGTTAGATCCACTATGGACTGGACTCTCACACTATTAGGTTAGATCCACTATGGACTGGACTCTCACTGTTATGCTAGATCCACTACGGACTGGACTCTCACTATTATGTTAGATCCACTATGGACTGGACTCTCACACTATTATGTTAGATCCACTATGGACTGGACTCTCACACTATTATGTTAGATCCACTATGAACTAGACTCTCACAATATTATGTTAGATCCACTATGGACTGGACTCTCACTATTATGTTGGATCCACTATGGATTGGACTCTCACTATTATGTTAGATCCACTATGGACTGGACTTTCACTATCATGTTAGATCCACTATGGACTGGACTCTCACTATTATGTTAGATCCACTATGGACTGGACTCTCACACTATTATGTTAGATCCACTATGGACTGGACTCTCACTATTATGTTAGATCCACTATGGACTGGACTCTCACTATTATGTTGGATCCACTATGGACTGGACTCTCACTATTATGTTAGATCCACTATGGACTGGACTTTCACTATTATGTTAGATCCACTATGGACTGGACTCTCACACTACTTTGTTAGATCCACTATGGACTGGACTCTCACTATTATGTTAGATCCACTATGGACTGGACTCTCACTATTATGTTAGATCCACTCTGGACTGGACTCTCACTATTATGTTAGATCCACTATGGACTTGACTCTCACTATTTTGTTAGATCCACTATGGACTGGACTCTCACTATTATGTTAGATCCACTATGGACTGGACTTTCACAATATTATGCTAGACCCACTCGACGTCCATTGCATCCGGTCTCCCCTAGAGGGGGGAGGTCACCCACATATGCGGTCCTCTCCAAGGTTTCTAATAGTAATTCACATCGACGTCCCACTGGGTTGTGAGTTTTTCCTTGCCCTTATGTGGGCTCGTTGTGGCTTGTGCAGCCCTTTGAGACACTTGTGATTTAGGGCTAAATAAATAAACATTGATTGATTGAAAGACTTCCATGCACCAAGAAGAGGCAGAACAGGCACATATACGGGTGTTGTGCAGGCTTGTGTGCAGTGCATGGACAGCAGCAGACTATTTAAAGCTACCTCCAGTCTCTGGTGGTCAGCGCTCCTTGCTTCGTGGCAGCGAGGTGAGAAGGTTGGGTCGGGCTAACAAGAAGAAGTGTCAGAGAGATGGCAGACGTGATGGACGGCGAGGGGTCTGGAAACACGTCTCCAAGCAGCCTCGGGCTGCTGCACGCCGTGACGCCGTTTGGGGCGCCCCAGCGGCCATCAGTATTACTTTGCCGTGATGCCTCGCCGCTTGTCTTTGTTTACAACTTTGCTTGTGAGTTGCGCCTGTAAAGACATCCCAGGCGATTTAAGAGGGAAGGGCTCGGCTTTATGGTAGAGTTATAGGTTTTTTTTGTTGTTGTTGTTTTTTGTTTTTTTTTACAAAATACTCACCATAAAACACAGCTTACAGCGTTGTGGTCATAAACTTTATAGCCACTGGCCACAGCATTAGGTACGCCTGCACAATCTACTTATGCTTACACATGAATATTTATGATTGGTCCCTTTTAATAAGTATGTTTTTGACAAGTGTTTCCAAAATGGTGCTTACAGGTGTCAAACTCAAGGCATTTTTCGGAGGTCTCAATAAGGTAACAAATACAAGAGTGTGTGTGTGTTTGTGTGTGTGTGTGTGTGTGTGTGTGTGTGTGTGTGTGTGTGTGTGTGTGTGTGTGTGTGTGTGTGTGTGTGTGTGGGTTCTTGTATTTCTACCCTTCCATACGAGGACCGGCGAACAAGTTAGG
>NC_084571.2:34685000-34687500 GCF_033978685.3 Nerophis lumbriciformis | reverse complement strand
AGACTGGCCTGCCTGTAGTCCAGACCTGTCTCCCATTGAAAATGTGTGGCGCATTGTGAAGCCTAAAATACCACAACGGAGACCCCCGGACTGTTGAACAACTTAAGCTGTACATCAAGCAAGAATGGGAAAGAATTCCACCTGAGAAGCTTCAAAAATATGTCTCCTCAGTTCCCAAATGTTTACTGAGTGTTGTTATAAGGAAAGGCCATGTAACACAGTGGTGAACATGCCCTTTCCCAACTACTTTGGCACGTGTTGCAGCCATGAAATTCTAAGTTAATTATTATTTGCAAAAAAAAAATAAAGTTTATGAGTTTGAACATCAAATATGTTGTCTTTGTAGTGCATTCAATTGAATATGGGTTGAAAAGGATTTGCAAATCATTGTATTCCGTTTGTATTTACATCTAACACAATTTCCCAACTCATATGGAAACGGGGTTTGTATATACACATTTATATTCATACTGTATATTATTCACTGTTAAAAGCGCCCATAACTGCGATGTGGCCCTCAATGAAAACCAGTTTGACAGCTACATGGATATTATTAATCTATAAAATATGTATTGTGCCTCACAATAAATACACACATAAAATATATAAAACATATTCAATTCATACTATAAAATTGATGTATTCAAACTGACAAGTGTTTACTTAAAATATATATTTTCAATATAAAAAAAATATAACACATGCATCGAAAATGTATAAAGTTAATATTAACAAGACATATAATAATATATAATAAGAGATATAATGATATTCACCACAAAATTTAAAATATATCATATTTATTACACATATCAGTTGGCGATATGTATATTATATATAATGTGCATGCTATATGAAAATATATGCAGTACTATTAAATGATGCTCGTATTAAAGAATATAATAATATGTGTAAGATGCTATTTAAAATGAAGGTAAAAAACCTAAAAAAATATGTACAGATGAGAGTAAAAATATAATAGTCATTGTATAATAACATATATGAATATTATAATGTGAAGTGAATTAGATTTATACAGCGCTTTACATAGTGAAACCCGTTATCTACATCTTCAAGCTACATTTTAACCAGTGTGGTTAAAGTGCCTTGCGGAAGCGGGGATCGAACCTGGAACCCTAAATGATGGTTACCTCATTGTCATAATATATATACTTTGCACTGTGAAGGAAAATATGTATGTATATAAAAAAAAAAACGTAAAAAATATAATCAATACTTACAGGTATTCAAATATACAGTACTATTAAAAAGTATAATATATGTATAATAAAATATATGAGGTTGATATTGAAAATTTAAATAATACATGAATAATACAATATATAAAGATAATATAACAAAATATACCAGTAATAGGACACAGTAATATATAAATATAATAATAAAAAACATAATACTGTAAAAAAAAAAGGTGAAATAAGTGAAAACATGTTTTGTATTCTAGTTTCTTCAAAATAGCCACCATTTGCTCTGATTACTGCTCTGCACACTCTTGGCATTCTCTGGATGAGCTTCAAGAGGTAGTCACCTGAAATGGTTTTCACTTCACAGGAGTCATAGTTTTGACGCCTTCAGTGACAATCTACAATGTAATATATATATATATATATATATATATATATATATATATATATATATATATATATATATATATATATATATTTATATACATACTAAATTAATTATATATATATAAATGTGTGCATATATGTACAATACAGGCCAAAAGTTTGGACACAACTTCTCATTCAATGTGTTTTCTTTATTTTCATGACTATTTACATTGTAGATTGTCACTGAAGGCATCAAAACTATGAATGAAGACATGTGGAGTTATGTACTTAACACAAAAAAAAAGGTGAAATAACTGAAAACATGTTTTGTATTCTAGTTTCTTCAAAATAGCCACCCTTTGCTTAGATTACTGCTCTGCACACTCGTGGCATTCTCTGGATGAGCTTCAAGAGGTAGTCACCTGAAATGGTTTTCACGAAGGGTGGCTATTTTGAAGAAACTAGAATATAAAACATGTTTTCAGTTATTTCACCTTTTTTTTTTGTTAAGTACATAACTGCACATCTACAATGTAAATAGTCATGAAAATAAAGAAAACGCATTGAATGAGGAGAAAATGTGACCCAACTTTTGGCCTGTACTGTATGTATAATAAAATATATGAGGTTGATATTGAACCTTTAAATAATACATGTAAAATACAATATATAAAAAAATATATAACAAAATATGCCAGTAATAGGACGTAGTAATATATAAATATAATAACAAAAAATGTAATACTGTATATGTATAGTGAAATATAATGATAACAGTAAAAAATATATATAATATTACTTGTAGCATAACAGATACAAGAGAGCATAATATTACTGAACAATGTTTTTGGCTACCTTATTTGGCTATATGAGTACAAACTGTAAACAAAAATAAAACTCAGCCCCAACTAAAACATCTCAAACAT